>NC_048303.1:9069679-9086214 GCF_013100865.1 Trachemys scripta elegans | reverse complement strand
TGTTTACCTGCTGCGTCCGCAGGTTCGGCCGATCGCGGCTCCCACTGGCCACGGTTCGCCGCTCCAGGCCAATGGGGGCTGCAGGAAGCAGCGCAGGCCAAGGGATGTGCTGGCTGCCGCTTCCTGCAGCCCCCATTGGCCTGGAGCAGCAAACTGCAGCCAGTGGGAGCTGCGATCGGCCGAACCTGCGGACGCAGCAGGTAAACAAACCGGCCTGGCCCGCCAGGGGCTTTCCCTGAACAAGCGGCGGCCCTAGTTTGAGAACCACTGGTCTAGGGCACTTGCTGCTGAATTATGTCCACTCTTGTTTCTATATGCTCAGTTATTTTGAGATGAAAGTTGTGAAGGCCCCTTATCCTCAAAGATATTTAGCACCTAACTCCCATTGAAACAAATGGGAGTTAGGCACCTACATACCTTTGAAGCTCTGGGATTAAGTTCTGGAACATACATCCATTTAGACGGATGGATATAACAAGATGAGACAGTGGTATAACTTTTTGATTAAAAAAAAAAAGATTTGTGCCTTAGTAAGCTGTCTTTTAGACTCAACTGAGAAGAAAATGCAATAGAGATATATTACTAGCTGTTTACATAATTATTAAATCTATGGGGAAAAACTATGTGAGATCAGCTGGAATCCTTTCTATCAAATGTACATCATCCAGGAGCTCATCTGTCAAGTACATGTGCTTAAAGGTAGTTGTTCCAATTTGTATTTAGGTACCTGAGTTCCTGAAAATCACTGGGACACCTAAGTGGCTTAGGTGCTTTTTAAAATTTTCCCTATAATCCCCTAACTTTATGAATCAAAGTTTGAAAATGGGCCCAGCAGTCACACTATTGAAAATATTTGGTAGCCCTGGCTAATGAGGAGGGGACTTAATCGGATGTGTTATCAGGGAACATTTCATGCATAGATTTTAACTTTTGTATAGCAGCCAATAAAGTTCTGATCCAATTTGCACTGAAGTCAATGGAAAGTCTTCAGTGGGAGATGGAGGGGGCCAGTATGTGGTTGAGGTGGGAAACTGTTCTCTGTAGTTCCCACAGTAGTCATCATTTTCCAGTTCCTTTTCCTAACGCCTCACAGTTGCTGCCACTGATGGGAGAATGCAGGTGCACTTCTGTCCAACAAAGAAGAAATTCTTAGGAAGCAAATGGAGTTTTTCCTCATTCTTACTCTAAAGAAATAGAGAATGTTCTTAAGAATATGTGAGGTGTTATACCAGAACAGATCAGTGGCCCATCTCAGTATCCCGTTTCTGAGAGTGACCAGTACCAGATAATTCAGAGGAAGGTATTAGAACACCACAGCAAGTAGTAATAGGATAAGCACTCCAAAGAGAGATTTTTCCTCCTTAAAAAGGGCTGGGCAGCAAATAAGAATTCCATATTGTGAAAAATGTCTCCACATTTGGTTTTGTTCCACACTGGAAGGCAAATAAGAAATTTTGAACATTTTCATGAAAACATGATAACATCCAGCCCAGAATAGCCGATAGCACAGCGTTTAGAGCACCCATCTGCAGGAGACCTGGTTTCAAATCCTTGCTCCGAATCAATTGTATTTTCATGAAAAATTTCATCTCATTTTTCTCCTGCACACTTTCTCTTTGATGAAAAAGATCTTGTCAAAAATTCTCATCCACTTCTACTCCCTAGTCCCAAATATTTAGAGGTTGCCTTAAAATCCAAAACGCAAGGGCTCATGTCCCTTCTAACTCCCCTATATTTTTATATAGTATAATATAGTATTCTTCCTGAACAGATTGGTACAACTGTAGACTGAAGAATTTAAGGAAAATATAAGAGTGAAGAGAAGTGATTTAATAAAGCTAAATGCTCTTTCAGACGCAAGATTCTGACTTAAACCCAGTCACAACCAGAACTCATTTTAAATAGAAGACCGACAGACCTCTCAGATGCTGACAGATTTAAGTTACTACTAGTTTGAGCTGAATCTAAACCACTGATCTATAGGAAAAAGACTCTATGGCCTTTATATTTTATAAAAGCTAATTTGCTCAGCCGTTGCTTTCTTTCTAGCTAATTTATGACCACAGCATTATATATATATATATAATTAAAAAAGATGTTTAAAGGAAGATGTTTCAGCAAATTAGCAATTTCCTAAGAACTTGGGTATCTCTCATACAAACAGGTAGGCAGCTGTCAGCGTGGAATTCCACTGAGCAGCTTAATTAGCCTTTTATGCGGTTTAATGTTATGATAAATTACTTACCGGAAGTTATTAATTAAGATATTAAAGCCTCATTATTCGTTAGTAATGGGGCATATGGGATGAGAGGAAGGAATAGGACTTGATTATTAACAAATTTCAGGGAACACTGAGTAAATTGGATAACTAGAGGAAATATGCATCTGGCTTGTTCTATTTGTGGCATAAATAATTTGATAGTATGTGTTTGTTACAGCAGCCCAATCAGTATGTATGTGTATAGATATGCTGAAGAACAATTATTATTAGTTGGTGGTTAAAATTAAACCTTTTCTAGAGCCAACTTTAGCGGTTGATAGCAGGGCTTTCCTCTGTGAAACACATCAGCCAGTGTCTATGTTTAGCCACTTTTAGAGCATGGTACAAGACATGACTATTTACTTGGGCATTTGCCTGAAGCAGGGCTTGTAGTGCACATCACAGGCCACAGAACTTCACCCACCCACTCCAGTAATAGGCCCACAATCTCTGGCGGCGTTACTGAAGTCCTCAAATCATAATTTAAAGACATCAAGTTACAGAGAATCCACCATTTACTCTAGATCAGTGGTTCCCAAACTGGGGTTCGTGAACCCTTGGGGGTTTGCTAATGTTACAGGGGGTTCTTGGGAAAAAATTCCCTAATGGCAGACAGAACTGTCCCTAGGGACCTGGACCCCAGGCACCATGGGGCCAGCAGCCCGGAGCCCCTGGACTTCCAAGAGCTAAGCAGATCAAAGCAAGCATATCTAGCACACTGAGGAGATTAAACTTCATGACTCCTTATAAGAAATGGAAAGAGAGGTGGATATTTTTTGCTGTTTTTAAAATTAAATAGGCAGCTAGTATTTTTTTTAAAAGTAGTTTTTAAAATTATTATGAAGAACAAGTTTAAGCTTTGTTGTAATGTGCGTTGTTTGCCTGGACTGCTCAAGACCTGAATGCTTGTGTAGGAGGAACTCTTTGAGTTGGCTTCTTAAATACCTTTATGCTGTTTCACATCTGATACTCCTTGATGAAACATAGCAGCCTTGTCTTATAGCAGACTTATTCAAAGTGATACAAGCTACGAAAGTGAGATCTTGGAAGAGTGTTGCCATTTTCATAATGTAATAAAAATACTGTAATGATAAATAATAATAATAAATAGTGTGTAATAAGCATGTCATCAAAACAAATTTTATATTTCCAAGATCACTGCTTTTATAATTTATACTCAGGTAAAGGAGAAAACTCCTGGAAATATTCATTTTTAGGAGGGGGTTCATGAGATTTGACATTTTAGTGAAAGGGGTTCACAGGATGTTAAAGTTTGGGAACCACTGCTCTAGATTAAACCAGCAAGTGACCCAGGCCCCATGCTGCAGAGGAAGGCAACCTCCCCCCCCGAGTCTCTGCCAATCTGACTGGGGGGAGGAATTACTTCCCAACCCAAATACGGTGATCAGTTGCACCTGAGCATGTCGGCAACTCCCACCAGCTAGACACCTGGGAAAGAATTCTCTGTAGTAACTCAGAGCCCTTCTCATCTGGTGCCCCATCTCCAGACATCAGGGATATTTGCTACCAGCAGTTGCAGACAGGCCACATGCCACTGTAGTCAGTCCATGGGTGGTGGGTATTGAAGACAGGGGGAGGCTGTGCCTCCCCAAACAGACTTGCATGGCCCCGCTCACACTCTGCCCCCAGGCCTATTCCTTCTTCTCAGGATATGCTGCAGGCCGCTCTTCCCCCCCAGGCCGAGGCTGGGGGGCTAAAAGGAGCCGGCCTGTGCTGCCCACCCTCCTGGCACTCCAGGGCTGGGGGGAGTGGCCTGTGCCACCAGCTCATCCGCCTGGCACTCTTGGGTTGGAGGGAGCCATGCCACCCACTCACTGTCCGCTCACTCGCCAGGCACTGTGGAGCAGGAGGGGGGCCTGTGCCGTTCACTCACCCGCCCACTCACCCACCAGGTGCTCCGGGGCCAGGGGGCCGCACTGCTCGCTCACCCACCCGGCGCTCCAGAGTGGGGGGAGCTGCACCTCCCACTCACCTGCCCGGTGCTCTGTCCCTGGAGGCGCTCCGGCGGCCTGGGTGGGGGGCCCTGGCTGCCCCACCGGGATGGGGACTCTGGGCTCTGGTGGGAGGGGCGGGGCCTCGGGCAGAAGGGGTGGTCTGGGCTGGGGGATCGTCTCCTCGAGCCTGGGGTTCACCCACCACCCATTAGGTAGTCCCATCATACCATCCCCTCAATAAACTTATCAAACTCAGTGTGGATTCCAATCAGGTTTCTTGCCCCGACTACTCCCCTTGGAAGGCTGTTCCAGAATTTCACTCCTCTGATGGTTAGAAACCTTTGTCTAATTCAAGCCTAAACTTGCTTATGGTGTCAACATTAGTGCTTTACTTCAATAACTCCTCTCCCTCCCTACTATTTATCCCTCTGATGTATTTATAGAGAACAATTGTATCTCCTCTCACCTTCATTCAGTTAGGCTAAACAAGCCAAGCTCCGTAATTCTCCTCTCATAAGATAGGTTTTCTATTCCTCTGATCATCCTGGTAGCCCTTCTCTGCACCTGTTCCAGTTTGAATTGATCTTTCTTAAACATGAGAGACCAGACGTGCACACAGTATTCCAGATGCGGTCTGACCAGTGCCTTGTATAATGGCAATAACACTTCCCTATCTCTACTGGAAATACCTTGCCTGGTGCGTCCTAGGATTTCATTAGCCTTTTTGATGTTTGCATCACATTGGCAGCTCATGACCATCCTGTGATCAACCAATACACTCAGGTCTTTCTCCCACTGTTTCTTCCAACTGATATGTCTCCAGCTTATAGAAACAATTCTTGTTGTTATTCCCTAAGTGCATGATCTTGCACTTTGCTCTATTAAATTTCACCCCATACCTATTATTCCTGTTTTCAAAGTCCTCCATATCTTTCTGTATGATTCCAGTTCGCCTCCATATTGACAATTATGTGTCATCTGTTTTATCAGCACACTCCCACTTTTTGTGCTAAGGTCATGAATGAAAATGTTTAATAAGATTGGTCACAAGACTGATCCTGGAGGAACTCCACTAGTAACTTCCCTCCAGCCTGACAAGTCACATTTCAATATGACCCATTGCAGTCTCCCCTTCAACCAGTTCCTTCTCCACCTTTCAATTCTCATATTAATCCCCACCTTCTCCAATTTAACTAATAATTTGCCATGTGGAATTGTATCAGATACCTTACTGAAATCCAGATATATTAGATCTACTGTATTTCCTTTATCTAAAAAAAATCAGTTATCTTCTCAAAGAAGATCAGATTGGTCTGGCATGATCCACCTTTTGTAAAACCATGTTGTATTTTATCCCAATTTTACTGTTTACCTCTATGTCCTTAACTGCTTTCTCTTTCAAAATTTGTTCCAAGACCTTGCATACAATTGAGGTCAAACTAATTGGCTTGTAGTTTCCTGGATCACTTTTGTTTCCCCTTCCTTAAAAATAGGTACTGTATTAACAATTCTCCTGTCATAGGGTACAATCCCTGAGTTTACAGATTCGTTACAAATCCTTGCTATTGGGAAAACTGAGGCAAAGTATTTGTTTAGGCATTGGGCCATGCCTACAATATCTTTACTCTCCACCCCATCCTCAGTGTTTAGCAGTCCCATTCTTCTTTCCTTGTTTTCTTTTTATTTATTTATCTATTGGTTTTAATTTCCTTTGCAACACCCAATTCTGTTTGGCTTTTAGCCATTCACACTTTCCCCCTGCCCTTTCTGACCTCCAAAAGATAACTTTCCTTGATGATCCTTCCCATCTTCCATTCTCTGCAGGTTTTCTGCTCTCTGTTAATAACCTGTTTGAGATGCTTGTCCATCCAGCTTGGCCTGCCACCCTTCCCTATGAATTTTCCCCCTTGCTTGGGATGCAGGCTTCAGATAGCTTCTGCAACTTTGACTTACAGCAATTCCAAGCCTCCTTCACATTCAGATCTTTGAGTTCTTCAGTCCAGTCCACTTCCCTAACTAATTCCTTTAATTTTTTTTAAAGCTCACCCTTTTGAAATCAAGGACCCTAGTTGCAGACCTATTTTTGTTTATCCTTCCATATAGTTTAAACTGAAATAGCTCATGATCACTCGAACCAAGGTTGTCCTCTACAACTAGTCCTTCTATGAGGCCCTCCCTACTTACCAATACTGAATCTAAAATGGCATCACCTGTTGCTTGTTCAGTGACTATTTAGTGAATAAATCTGTCAGCTATCACGTCCAGAAATATCTGGGCTCTACCAATATTAGTAGCATTTGTCCTCCAATCTATATCTGGGAAGTTAAAATCTCCCATAATCACACAATTTCTATCCATATCCAAATTAGATTCTTGGGGTCTGTAGCAGACCACAAGCACTATCTCAGTGACGCCTCTGTTAGCTTCCCCCCCACAGAGATTTTGACCTAAACAGATTCTGTTTTATCCATTCCATCACTTCTAATTTCTTTACAGTCTACCTCATCATTAATATACAATGCTACTCCACCACCTTCACCTTTATTTCTGTCTTTTCTTTCTGAACAGCACATACCCTTCAATACCATACTCCAGTCATGACTACTATTCCACTGTATTTCTCTTATTCCTGTAATATCTGCTTTCACTTCCTGCACCAAGAATTCTAGTTCCTCCATTTTGTGGCCCGGACTTCTTGAGTTGGTGTACAGACATCATAGCTGTTTCTGCTTAGCTTCTCCCAGGTTCCTCGCCCAACTGAGTACAGTCATTCTACTGCCAGTATCACCTACCTAGCTGTTAGTGTCCATACCAATGACACTATCTTTCCTCTTGATGTCCATTCTCTGACCCTCTGTTTTTACATTCTCCATTGCTGAATCCTCTCTTACTTAATTTTTCCTCCCACTCAATGGTAGAATAAAGCATGGAGATTACATGAGCATCTCCCAACCATTTCCCCCTCAATTCCTAGTTTCAAGCTCTTTTAATCAGTTTTACCAGCCTCCATCCCAGAAGTCTATTTCCCTCCCTATTCAGATGGAGTCCATCCCATGAGAACAGACCTCTGTCCATGAATGCCTCCCAGTGGTCAAACATCCCAAAACTGTCCTTATAGTACCACCGCCTGAGCCATCTGTTGATCATCATAGTCTTGTCTCACCTTCACTCTCCTTCTCTAGGGTCAGGGAGAATCCCAATGAAGATCATCCGAGCCTTGATTTCTTTAAGCATCTTCCCCAGCGTGGTGTAGTCTCCCTTGATAGATTCCAGCAAGAATCCAACAGTATCATTTGTTCTCACGTGAAGGACAATCAGTGGATTCATTTCTGCTCCCATTAGGATCCTCATCAGTCTAAGGTCCACATCCCATATCTTCATTTTCGGCAGATAGTCACCCAACCCTTTTGTTCTCCAGATCAGCTCTGAAGACAGGCCTGTCTGTTCTTCTTACTAGAGAGTTCCCAGTCATGTAGACTTGCCACTTCCTGGTGTTGGTGCAATTCTCCGGCCTTCCGCCTTCTGTTCTTTCTGGCTGCAAGTCCTTTTGTCTTTTGTTCTCACTTGCAATCTTCTGTGAGTCATCATCTATCCTCCTGGAGCTCTGAACTCTGGCTATGTCCATTGACTCTTCCCTCTTCTTGTAGGATTAGCTAATCCTCTCTTCTTCCTTGCCAACCCCCACCATCCGTTACTGCCTGCTTCACCCCTTCTTCATTTTCCTACTCAGCAAACCTGTTCCTGAGCTCTATTTCACCTTTATTAGCTGATCTTTTCCTCTGCCAGGTTCTCGTAGTCTTATGATTCCATTGGCCATTTCCCTCACCCAGCAGTCTACATGCACAGTTCTCCAGTCCAGCTTGCATCTGCAATTCTTGAATTTTCTCTTCAGCCTCCTCTAGCTTTCCCTCCATCAACTTCATAAACCCCCTTCAAAACTCACCCATAATTTCTACCTGCAAGTCCAAACCTCCAATTTTCGCTTCCATCAGCTCTATTGGGTGGCACTTCACACAAACAAAAGCATTTTTAAGGAACTTACTTCAGGATAACGTACATGCCACAGCTTCCATTTCCAGTCCTCCTCATTGGCTCTTCCATTCCTTGGGTCACCACCACTCTTGCCTCTATAGCTGTCACAGCCTTCACTTCTAAGCTGCTGTCAAGGAAAAAACAAAAACAAACACAACACACTCCCTCCCCCAAACTCCCCTTACAAACTCCCACTTACTCTTCGCTGGTTTTAGTGCTGTTTGCTGGCTCCTGTGTTGCTGGTTGGCTGCTTGGGATGGAATTCTGCAATTCTCCCACTCTTAGACTGGCCCTTGGCCTGGGCTGTATATCAACCCCCCTTACCGAGCAGGTCCAACAGAGTTCAAACACCTGCAATGTAGACATGCCCTGTTACCAGGCTAACAAAGGGATTCGTAGGTCAGTTGGAAGGGGAGCAGTGCTTTTAGAGCTGAAGGTCCTGGGTTCTATTTTCATTGACATCCAGAGTAGGGATCATCAAACTTGCAGTGAATGTACAAATATTCATTTTTGGGGGTGACAGGTATGTGCACATGCACAGACATTCAGCTACAGTGTAAAATAACCTATCACACCTGAGATGTCCTCAGGAGAAAAATACATTCTGACCAGAAGAAAAAGTCCCTCTCCTTCTCATCCGCAGGAAGACATTCTAGGGCTGGACTTTATGAGATGTTACTAGATCGTGTGCGATCAAGTTATTTAGTTCCTCTCAAAATTGGAGCATACAAAACTTTTTAATTTTAAACCTGTATTGAAATAAGGTCTATAAACAAAGTACAGTTCTAACCCGCTGGCCAGCCAGCCATAAAAACTAATTAAAGTCTAAAAGTGCACTGAATTTTAAGTAACATGTGTATATGCATTCCTGTCCTTCAGCTAAGCCATTCACAAGTACGGGAGTTGTCAATTTTTAATCACACATTTTAACTTCTCAGTGAGAATTCATATCAACAAAGAGATCAAATAGCTCCCAGAAAGGCTTCTCTTTAAAACCTTCTGATAAGGTAGTAGAATATTGCAGACAGATTAGCTGCAATATGCCTTATGCTCCCTTTGAGACTTCGTGTCTTTTCACCAACAAGTTGGCCAGATCCTTGACTCTCAAATGTCTTTATCCAAACCCACTGAAATCAGCAGCAGTCTCTCCACTAATTTCAGTGGATTTTGGATCAGCCATAAGTGTCCTTCCTCATTTATAGCTGCACTGTCTAGTCCCACTTATAGGTGATTTGCTAATGTGACTAACTCAACCTCTATATTTTATGATACAATAATTAAGCAAATCTCCCCTGGCACCTTCAGCTTGTGGGAGGTCATAAAAAGCCATAATGATGTCAGTTCAGCTACCTGATGTGGTTGTTTTGCTTGCGGCATCTTTGTTCGAGCTGCCAATGCTGGATTTTTTTCACACATCATTTTGTTTTAACTCACAGAGTGCGTTGCAATGCATGTGTCATTAAACAGGTACTCATATACCCTAGCAATGGACACTGGGCTGTTGCCATTTATGGATGATGTGGCATGCATGGGGTCAATGTGGAATGTTTTGATAGGACAGTAATTACCACAAAGCCTTCCCCGAGCTTTGAAGACATGAAACTGATATTTTATTGTTCTGTCAATGTTGGGTCTCTCCTGGTTGTATTCCACAGCAATGTCCCTGGATGCAATTGTACTTGGATAACTAAACCAGATTGATCTGTTTCACTTTGTGGGGACTCTCCTTGTTTCATTGTAAAGATTAGAGAGTGATTCAGCATTCATGAGAAAATGTAGCAACAAAAGGTTAGCGGAACAGTGCTAGGAGTGGAGCCATATTGGGAGCAATTGAGAAAGGAAATGGTCTGGATTTATTGTCTACATTAAAGATATTGCGGGTCCCATGGATACCAAGAGTGTCATGGAGACACAGCTAATAGGGTTTTTATTGGATTATTGTCAGGCTGCTGCACCTGCTTCTAAAGGGGGGACAGGGCAGTTAGTCTTCTCGCTTCCCTTGAGCAGGGAAGTATAGAACAGCCATAGGAGTTGGAAACAACTGATTTTTCTAAAAAAAGGAAACTTTAACAACTGCATCTCTCTCAAATACAACCAGCTATACACTCTCTCTCTCTCTCTCTCTCAAGAAGCCTACTGCTTAAACAAGGGAATTGGACACCAGGAGTCCAAATCTCATATCCTCAATCTAACCCATAGCAGGTTAGATGTTATACTTGTTTGTTAGATGTTATACGTGCATGTTCTGGGGAGAATTCGGCAGGGTTGTTTTCAGCCCTGACTTTTTGGGTGCCCTTGAGAACTCACCAGCCCTGTGTGTCTCAGAAGGGGCTTTGCAAGTACCATGTGTTAGTTACACCAGTGAAGAGCCAGCATGGGGTACCTGCTTGAAGCTGAAGAGCGGGCATTTGTGCTAGTTGTTGGTCTTTAACTTACTCAAGACAGTTCAGGAGCACTTTATCCAACCTGACAGCAGAGCTGAACAAAGTCAGTCTGGTCCCTAGTTCATTATCATTATCTCCTAGTTTCTAATGATGTTGGACACTAGAGGAATACAGATGTCATCTAAAATTCACGTCTCACACTTAATGTGTCTGGTGTTGATTTAAAGGAGTCTTATTAGTTATTAGCAGATTTCAGTGAATAATTTATAACAAGTCTGATGAACTGAATCTTTTCACTGTTCGTGAGTTACGTGGAAACAGATGGAAATTATCCTCCAAGGGCCTGATGCAAAGCCAATTGAAGTTAGTGGAAAGTCTTCAGTGGGCTTTGGATCCAGGCCCCTAAATATTTTCAGCAAATAATTCTTGTTTTGTAGCTCATTCACAAGCCTGAGGGGATTCAATATCTAAGCTGTTTTGCTTGGATATTTTATGTCTTGACAGGGACCAGGACCTGATCCTTCAGAAGAAAAGAAAGAAACCCTCTACGTGGAAGAATGGTCTGTAGTTAGAGACCGGGGACTAAGGAGATCTAGGTTCGCTGCCTGCTTTCCCACAAGTTTCCTCTGTGAACGTGTGCAAGTCTTCATCATATCTGAGAGTCAGTTCTTCATGAGTAAAATGGAGGCAAGAATACTTCCCTACTTCACAGGGGTGCAGTGAAATACATTCAATGTTTGTGAGGTACTAAGATGACGAGGGCCATATTAGTCAGATTAATAGTCAATAAGTATGAAGTGACCTGCCAACAAGGTAAGTTGCTTCTAAACCTTGTCTTAAATCCCCAATTATTTTTCTGATGTTTATCTTGAATTAGCAGAATATCCAGGAAACAACATGGCAAAACCTGAGCTTGTCATCTCTTCCTCCCAAACTCTCAGATGTGTGTATTACTAGAGAGCCTGATCCAAAGTTCACTGTAGGCAATGGCAGTCTCTTTTTTATCCAGTGGGATCAGGTCCAAAGAGAGAAACCATCTACTCCTTATTGATGTAACCCTTTTCATAGAATCATAGAATCATAGAATATCAGGGTTGGAAGGGACCTCAAGAGGTCATCTAGTCCAACCCTCTGCTCAAAGCAGGACCAATTCCCAACTAAATCATCCCAGCCAGGGCTTTGTCAAGCCGGGCCTTAAAAACCTTCAAGGAAGGAAACTCCACCACCTCCCTAGGTAACGCATTCCAGTGCTTCACTACCCTCCTAGTGAAATAGTGTTTCCTAATATCCAACCTGGACCTCCCCCACTGCAACTTGAGACCATTGCTCCTTGTTCTGTCATCTGCCACCACTGAGAACAGCTGAGCTCCATCCTCTTTGGAACCCCCCTTCAGGTAGTTGAAGGCTGCTATCAAATTCCCCCTAATTCTTCTCTTCTGGAGATTAAACAATCCCAGTTCCCTCAGCCTCTCCTCATAAGTCATGTGCTCCAGACCCCTGATCATTTTTGTTGCCCTCCGCTGGACTCTCTCCAATTTTTCCACATCCTTCTTGTAGTGTGGGGCCCAAAACTGGACACAGTATTCCAGATGAGGCCTCACCAATGTCAAATAAAGGGGAACGATCACGTTCCTCGATCTGCTGGCAATGCACCTACTTATACAGCCCAAAATGCCGTTAGCCTTCTTGGCAACAAGAGCACACTGTTGACTCATATCCAGCTTCTCGTCCACTGTGACCCCTAGGTCCTTTTCAGCAGAACTGCTACCTAGCCATTCGGTCCCTAGTCTGTAGCAGTGCATGGGATTCTTCCGTCCTAAGTGCAGGACTCTGCACTTGTCCCTGTTGAACCTCATCAGGTTTTTTTTGGCCCAATCCTCTAATTTGTCTAGGTCCCTCTGTATCCGATCCCTACCCTCTAGTGTATCTACCACGCCTCCTAGTTTAGTGTCATCTGCAAACTTGCTGAGAGTGCAGTCCACACCATCCTCCAGATCATTAATAAAGATATTAAACAAAACCGGCCCCAGGACCAACCCTTGGGGCACTCCGCTTGAAACCGGCTGCCTACTAGACATGGAGCCATTGATCACTACCCATTGAGCCTGACGATCTAGCCAGCTTTCTATCCACCTTACAGTCCATTCATCCAGCCCATACTTCTTTAACTTGGCGGCAAGAATACTGTGGGAGACCGTATCAAAAGCTTTGCTAAAGTCAAGGAATAACACATCCACTGCTTTCCCCTCATCCACAGAGCCAGTTATCTCATCATAGAAGGCAATTAGGTTAGTCAGGCACGACTTCCCCTTGGTGAATCCATGCTGACTGTTCCTGATCACTTTCCTCTCCTCTAAGTGTTTCAGAATTGATTCCTTGGGGACCTGCTCCATGATTTTTCCAGGGACTGAGGTGAGGCTGACTGGCCTGTAGTTCCCCGGATCCTCCTTCTTCCCTTTTTTAAAGATGGGCACTACATTAGCCTTTTTCCAGTCATCTGGGACCTCCCCCGATCGCCATGAGTTTTCAAAAATAATGGCTAATGGCTCTGCAATCTCATCCGCCAACTCCTTTAGCACCCTTGGATGCAGCGCATCCGGCCCCATGGACTTGTGCACGTCCAGTTTTTCTAAATAGTCCCGAACCACTTCTTTCTCCACAGAGGGCTGGTCACCTTCTCCCCATATTGTGCTGCCCAGTGCAGCAGTCTGGGAGCTGACCTTGTTCGTGAAGACAGAGGCAAAAAAAGCATTGAGTACATTAGCTTTTTCCACATCCTCGGTCACTAGGTTGCCTCCCTCATTCAGTAAGGGGCCCACACTTTCCTTGATTTTCTTCTTGTTGCTAACATACCTGAAGAAACCCTTCTTGTTACTCTTAACATCTCTTGCTAGCTGCAACTCCAAGTGTGATTTGGCCTTCCTGATTTCATTCCTGCATGCCTGAGCAATATTTTTATACTCCTCCCTGGTCATTTATCCAATCTTCCACTTCTTGTAAGCTTCTTTTTTGCGTTTAAGGTCAGCAAGGATTTCACTGTTTAGCCAAGCTGGTCGCCTGCCATATTTACTATTCTTTCTACAGAGTCGGATGGTTTGTTCCTGCAACCGCAATAAGGATTCTTTAAAATACAGCGAGCTCTCCTGGACCCCTTTGCCCTTCATGTTATTCTCCCAGGGGATCCTGCCCATCTGTTCCCTGAGGGAGTCAAAGTCTGCTTTTCTGAAGTCCAGGGTCTGTATTCTGCTGCTCTCCTTTCTTCCTTGTGTCACGATCCTGAACTCGACCATCTCATGGTCACTGCCTCCCAGGTTCCCATCCACTTTTGCTTCCCCTACTAATTCTTCCCTGTTTGTGAGCAGCAGGTCAAGAAAAGCTCTGCCCCTAGTTGGTTCCTCCAGCACTTGCACCAGGAAATTGTCCCCTACACTTTCCAAAAACTTCCTGGATTGTCTGTGCACCGCTGTATTGCTCTCCCAGCAGATATCAGGGTGATTAAAGTCTCCCATGAGAACCAGGGCCTGCGATCTAGCAACTTCTGCTAGTTGCCAGAAGAAAGCCTCATCCTTTTCCTTCCTCTCCTCTTCTCGTCTCTGTTTGTCGGTGTTTTTTCATGATGTCAAGTCTTTAATTTAGACTGTAAGCTCCGTAGGGCAGGGTCTGTGGATTTCTGTGTCTTCTGTGAAACACCTAACACACCTTTTAGGCACTATAAAATGAAAGGATAAAAAGCAACACCTACTTTATAACTTTGTTTACCATAATCTATGTGGAAACCACCAGTCTGGCGTAAAAATATATTTCAGAAGTAGCCTTTGCACTTGAAGAACTTCGAGAATTCAGCTCCAGATGATAACTGCTATTTCCAAGACATTAAGTTACTACCCTGATGGGCAAACTTTTAACAGAGATGGAAAACTGCCTCCATTGAAATATTTTCAGGCAATGTGAGCCAACGTATTTTCCAATTACAAACACATTATGATACCATTTTAATTTCTAAACCTTCTATTGATATTTATATACTATGGGAATATTATATAGTTAATGATAGTATAAGAGGATGGTCTTGTGGTTACAGCATTGGCTTAGCACTCAGGAGATCTGACCTCTATTCCAAGCTTTGCCACAAACTAAGTAAGATTTTGGGAAAGTCTCTTAAATTTCTCTACATCTTAGCTCCCCCATCTGTAAAATGGAGAGAAGAATATTTCTACCCTCAGTCTGTTCTGTCTATTTAGATTGCGAGTTGATCAGGGTAGGGGCTGTCTCTTACTCTCTGTATTTGATTCTCTGTGTGCTGTCTCGCTAGTACAGTACTAATAAAAATGAAAAGGAATAATTAAGGAACATGGAGACTGTACCACAATAGCACAAAGACTGGGGGTGGTGAACATGGAAAGTACGATCACTGTCTTTTTTTTTAAAAAATGACACAAATATTGTACAAAAGCGTGTGAGAATTTTGTGCTTTTGGAGTGGGCTAATAGAACAACCCTACAGAGTGAAGTTTTCCATTAATGACAGAGCTGGTACAGTGCACTATGAGCTTTCCTACAGCACCCTGGCAATGTGCCTCACCTATGATTGGTGGAGCTATTTCTAAAACTGAGCACATCATCTCAGCAACAGCAGCTGTCAGTTCCATAGCACCCCAGACTGCTGGGATCACTACAAAAATTGGTCAAGAAATATGAAGCTTTTTTCTTGGCCAAAAATCTCCCTCCCCCGTTCTTATCTTTGAACCAGTTACTGATCCATGAGAGGACCTTCCCTCTTATCCCAGGACTGCTTACTTCGCTTAAGAGCTTTGGTGAGGGACCTCGTAAAAGACTTCTGAAAGTCTGAGTACACTATATCCACTGGATCACCCTTGCCCACATGGTTGTTGACCCTCCCCCCCTCCCACCCAAGAATTCGAATAGATTGGTGAGGCAAGGAGCAGGGAGATTCCTAGGACAAGCTGCCAGAGTCCCTGGGGAAGGGCCAGGCCTTCTCAGAGTTCCTCTGACTCCTTGGTGACCAGCTCCTTTCTTCCTTGAACCTGGTGTACTGATGTTTTCCAAACCTGCTTGTCTAGGGACTTCTCAGTTTCTCTGTAGCATCTCTACTTTCCCTTTCAGTCTAACCATCTTTTCCGTCAGCACAACCACCAACTTGCACTTCATGCACAGCAACTCCATTCTGGCTTCAGACAGGAATGAAAACAAGGCACATCCATTGCAGACCAGCACCACTGCTGCATCGTGGAATCACACAGAGCTGGACCTGGAAGGAAAGCCTCACCCCACCCAAAACTCTGTCAGCTGCCTGTTTGCAGCGGTTAAATGTGTGACCAGCAAGTGATTTCTTTGTACAAAAATCTCCCTGTTTAGCACAGCTCAGCTCTGGCCTACCCCTCACCGGTAGCCGAGAAGCTGGATATGAGTCAACAGTGTGCCCTTATTGCCAAGAAGGCTAATGGCATTTTGGGCTGTATAAGATGGGGCATTGCCAGCAGGTCGAGTGACGTGAGCATTCTCCTCTATTCAGCATTGGTGAGGCCTCATCTGGAATACTGTGTCCAGTTTTGGGCCCCACACTACAAGAAGGATGTGGAAAAATTGGAAAGAGTCCAGCAGAGGGCAACAAAAATGATTAGGGGACTGGAGCACATGACTTATGAGGAGAGGCTGAGGGAACTGGTATTGTTTAGTCTGTAGAATAGAAGAATGAGGGGGGATTTGATAGCTGCTTTCAACTACCTGAAGGGGGGTTCCAAAGAGGATGGAGCTAGGCTGTTCTCAGTGGTACCAGATGACAGAACAAGGAGTAATGGTCTCAAGTTGCAGTGGGGGAGGTCTAGGATGGATATTAGGAAACACCATTTCACTAGGAGGGTGGTGAAGCACTGGAATGGGTTAC
>NC_048303.1:8967482-9060318 GCF_013100865.1 Trachemys scripta elegans | reverse complement strand
CTGATGAGGTTCAACAAGGACAAGTGCAGAGTCCTGCACTTAGGGTGGAAGAATCCCATGCACTGGTACAGACTAGGGACCGAATGGCTAGGCAGCAGTTCTGCAGAAAAGGACCTACGGGTTACGGTGGACGAGAAGCTGGATATGAGTCAACAATGTGCCCTTGTTGCCAAGAAGGCTAACGGCATTTTGGGCTGTATAAGTAGAGGCATTGCCAGCAGATCAAGGGATTCATAGATTCGTAGATTCTAGGACTGGAAGGGACCTCGAGAGGTCATCGAGTCCAGTCCCCTGCCCTCATGGCAGGATGTGATCACTCTCCTCATAAGTCATGTGTTCCAGTCCCCTAATCATTTTTGTTGCCCTCTGCTGGACTCTTTCCAATTTTTCCACATCCTTCTTGTAGTGCGGGGCTCAAAACTGGACACAGTACTCCAGATGAGGCCTCACCAATGTTGAATAGAGGAGAATGATCACATCCTGCCATGAGGGCAGGGGACTGGACTCGATGACCTCTCGAGGTCCCTTCCAGTCCTAGAATCTACGAATCTATGAATCCCTTGATCTGCTGGCAATGCCTCTACTTATACAGCCCAAAATGCCGTTAGCCTTCTTGGCAACAAGGGCACATTGTTGACTCATATCCAGCTTCTCGTCCACCGTAACCCGTAGGTCCTTTTCTGCAGAACTGCTGCCTAGCCATTCGGTCCCTAGTCTGTACCAGTGCATGGGATTCTTCCACCCTAAGTGCAGGACTCTGCACTTGTCCTTGTTGAACCTCATCAGATTTCTTTTGGCCCAATCCTCTAATTTGTCTAGGTCCCTCTGTGTCCTATCCGTACCCTCCAGTGTATCTACCACTCTTCTCAGTTTAGTGTCATCTGCAAACTTGCTGAGGGTGCAATCCATGCCATCCTCCAGATCATTAATGAAGATATTGAACAAAACCAGCCCCAGGTTTTGGGAATGGTGGGAAATGAGGTTCTGGAACACTTTCCCCATAGGAGTAGTGGGGGCAAACAACCTAACTAGCTTTAAGATGGAGTTTGATAATTTTTTGAATGGGAGTATCTGATGGTGTTTCCTGTGATAGTGGGGGACTGGACTTGATGACCCAGGAGGTCCCTTCTGGTCCTATGTCAAATATATATATATATATATATATATATATATATATATATATATATATATATATATATATATATATATATATATATATATATATATATATATATTTATCATCATACTGTTATCATCCAAAAACATCCTTTTCTTGAAGAAAGACATTTTCCTGATTTTTTTTGGCAAACCTTCCATTTTTAAATAATTTGAAAAAAAATCAAATCTTTTTTCATTTTCCAGTTTCATCAATTTTCCTTTCTTCCTCCTTTTTTCCTACCCTGCCCCCTTTTTATTTGCAAAAAGGGAAAAAATATGAATGAGAAGTCAAGGAAAATGGCGGGAAAGGAAAACTGAAAGACTGAAAACCAAAATGTTTTGATAATTGACCATGAAAAATCCTGAATAAGTGAAAAATCCCTTTTCAAAACCTGTGAAACTAAAACAACTTTTTTTTTGGCTTCCCCCCCCCCTTTTTTTTGGTTAGCTCTGCTTTTCAGTCACCTCTTTGGCCAATCTCCAAGAGGGAAAGGGTGGAATTTTCTCATGAGACAGGGTCAAAACCGCCACTTTGAAATGTCAGAAAAAAGTGAATCTTAAACAAAAAAAAAATTATTTGTGTTTTTTTTTTAAATTGCCATCCAGTTCTCAGGTTCCTGGGTGGGAAATAGTAAATGCATATGCCAGATGAAAGGCTGACCTTGCCACATTCCCAAACCAATTTCTAAATGTGAACATTTCAAATCTCTGCTGTCACCCCTTTTCTGTTGCCCCATCTTCTCTAGTCCACCTTTAATTCTTGCCAGGACACTCCCTACATTTCCATCTTTCAATTCTGTCCTTTGCCATCTTCTATTCTGTCCCCTAGGGAGATCAGTGGGAAATGTTTTCCCTTGCTGCAAAAATGTTCAAAATTTCAAATATTTTCCTGTTCCTCATCATGATGAAACAGAACATTTATTTTTGGCAAAAGAAAAGTGTGAGAGTCCCCAAAATAGCCAATATCCCAGTGGTTAGGGAATTTACCTGGCATATAGAAGACCCAGATTCATGTCTTTGTCCTGATTTAGAGCGAGGACTTGAATATGAGTCATATCCCAAGTGAATGCCCTAGCCATGGGGCTATTGGCTATTCTGGGATCTCTCTCTGTTTGATTTTGAGCAGAAATTTCATTCTGGATCTGAGAGATCTTTCTAATTAAAGTTCTGTCAAAAAGAACCCTTTTCCATAACAGTTTCACCTTTGGAGAAAAAAGGCAACATTTTCCAGCAGAATCTGAGTTGAAAAAGTTCCTGACCACCTCTAGCCTCCCATGCAGGAAATGTTCTCATAAAACATGTTTGCCAAGCCAACTTCCTGTCCTCATTCAAATCTCCCCTAGAAACGTATTTCTTCGATGTCATCTGGGGGAAGGACATTTTCAAAGAAAAACAAGCAAACAAAAACACCAGTTAATAAAGCCAGTCAAGATGAATCCAGGTCATCTGAGTCACTGTGTGACTTGTCTAGGGCCACACAATCACTAGGAGATCATGAATACAGGAGCTATTTTTTCCTAGGTACCTGACCATACCTCCAGAGCACTTTGCTATGCTGCCTAAGGGTAGTGATTGGATGGGCAAGGCATCTTGTTTGAAACCTGCTGATTTGGGTCTGCCAGTCCTCCCATTCCCATGATGCCAAGGATTTAGTGTTGTGCCATGAAAGCTATTGAATTCCAATACAGCACCCAACACCATGGTATCCAAATATCTAGATTTTTTCTGTGCTGATAAGATTGATTTCACCTTGTTCAACCATTTCCCCTGAATCTCTGGTCCAAGTGTCCACAAAGGTGACTAGATTCAGAGTAGTTGAAGAAAATGGACTGGTCAAGAGGCAAGATGATCTTGATATGGATCAGGGACTGGCATATCTGTTTACAGAGGAAGATTGGGGTAAAGGAGCTGAAGAGAGATTCTTACTATACATCTTTCTCCCTTTGTATAACTAGCACATTTCTTTACTTCTCTATTTTCTTATTTCCTTTCTTCCCACAGTCCTCTACCCACATGTGCATAAAATTGCATTTGCAGCTAGTTTGTAATGCTCAGAAATGCAATTCTAACAGAACTTTAAGTAGCACTGCCTCTAGATTTTAGTCAATTCCCTTGATACCATTTCCCTGGCACTCATGTAACCAAGTTCCTTCAGGAGTGATGGGGCTCCAAGAAATGGCAACTGCATGTAGCATTCACACTGACACCAAGGGACACAAGTCCACATTTTGACCTCTAGCTCCACCTCCACCTCTCTCAAATGTAGTTGTTTCTAAGAAGTAGCTCAAACTCAATGACACTAGAGGACACTATTTTTTGCTTTCAATGAAACTGAAATTCTTCCATGCCTCTGGTGCTGAATGTGGGGGAGGTAAAGAGCCATCCATTTTGATGCAGGTGAATGTTTCTTTGTTAGTTCTAATGAGGTGTCTGTCTATTGCTAGCTTTAATTCATGATGAGCTATCCAAATGAGGTTTCAGAGCTCAGGTCAGTTCTCACAAGTACTTAGCACAGTCATACATTCTTAGCCATCATGCCATGCTTTATATCCACAGATCTCAAAGCATTTACACCAGCATCGTGACATCGTACATTAAGTATTGTAATCACAATTAGAGCACCGAAGTCTCATTTTTATTGATTGTCAATAGGACTTGGGCTCTTTAGTCACTGAAGTCTCTTTGCCAATGAGCCATAGTGGTCTACCACAATCACAGCATGTGACAGCAGCTTGAGGAATTGTACCCAAATTAGCTTTCATCTCACCATGGTTTCACTGCCCTGAGACCCAAGATAGCTAGATTAAAGCGAGTGCAGGTTTGTGACTGTAGCTTGAACAGATAACATTTGATGGTAGCATAGACTTACCCTTAGGTGCTTTAGAAAGTTTTATCCTGAGCAACTGAAGTTCAGAGATGTCAAATGGGTGAATGGACTCAACTAAATAAGAACCCTTAGGCCCAGGCTTTGAGCACTTCTGGGACCAAACTGAGAGGCATGTTTAAGCAAGTTCAAACAAAAAAAGGTCAAAGTTAATTAAAACATGTTTGAGTTCCTTTTTTGAGATTCAGAAATTAGAAATGGTCTCATCAATTCCCGCTTCCCACTCCATCTAGTGCAGGGCTTATTCCTGTGATATATTTCTTAGTGCATTTCATAGATTTTTAAGGCCAAAAGGGACCATTTGGATCATCTAGTCTGACTTCCAGCATAACACAACCATAGACTTTCACCCAGTACTTCCTGTATTGAATGAGTAACTCCGAGCGGAGCTGGGGCATGACTTTTAGAAAGAGCACTCATCTTGGTTTAAAGGTGCCAAATGATGGAAAATCCACTAATCCCTGGATAAACTGTTTCAATGGTTAACTCTCGCTGTTAAAAAAAATAAAAAGCATCTTGTTTCCTGTTTGAATTTTTCAGTGTCATTTTGCTTGTTTCAGTGTCTAGTTTCTTAACTTCTAGGGTCTGGCTACAACATGAAACAGAAGTGCCAAAATGCCATGAAAATGGATTTTCTTGTTCTTTTCCCACCATCAGGAAGAGGAAGGAAGGAGTGGTGATATTGCAAGAAAACTAGAGATTGGATCCAAACTGCAAAACATCAGTTTATAGAGGAATTGGTGCAGGCCTATGTCTCAATAGAAAACCTGTCTTCACAAGTTTCCCAGACGAACCCTCTGGACATTTTGAGGTTCTCCCATCATTAATAAGCATTAAAACATCTAGATGACTTTTAAAACTTGGCTGAAGTGGTTCAGCGAAGGAAACTATCTGTAAATCTCACACAAGCAGGGCTTCCAGTCTTTTCTGGTTTGGCTCTGGCTGATATACCCACAAACAAAGCTTTCCTCAGGGTATTTCACTCCCTCATTTCTGATCTATTTAAGAACTTAATCTAAGAGTACTGGCAGCTTTTTATAGGCATCTATTGGCACTGTAGGTGCTCATCTCGGTGGATTAGGAAGACATTTCTCCGACAGGCATGAATCCCCACTTCAGTATTGCTTGTATCGTTCATTGAAGCAGGTAGCACTGGCCACTATTTAAGGTTCTAATAAGGAAAAACACCCTGTTCAAGAAGGACCCTTACAGCACACACTTTTCAGAATCACGGCCAGAGACAGGATACTGAACTAGGCCTTGTGGTTTGCTATGTTCAGGCCCTGAATTTAACATTTCTCAAAGAAATGTGGCATTCAATTTAAGTTTAGGTCACAGACAATCCATTCCAGGATGTTTCTTGAATATTCAGTGTAATGAAAAGTGTTGGCCTTCCCTATGCTGTTTTCTTCCCAATCTCTCCTTTTCAAGGTATCCAGAGATTATGGCAGAATTGATGGCTGTGTGCATTTCAGTGTACAGTTGGTTACATTGTTAAGTACCTGGATTTGAAGTACCTTCATCCCTAAGGATTTAGACAAAACACACTGCCCCAATTTCAGAATCCAGGCTACTGCAATTTAGAACTGTGCCACATGGCGGAATATTAGCTTGGAGAATGGGATTGCTGTTCACGCTGCAAATGTTGCTCTCTTGCCGGTACTAATAAAAAGAAACAAGCTTGTATTTCTTTAATGACAAAGCCTCCCTCTGTGTTGATTTGGTACTATGTGAAAATACGCCTCGTCGGAGCAGCTGGAGTACCGTGAAGACATACAGTAAGAGAACAGCCGAGAAAGTCTCATGTTTCAGTGTCATCTAGATTGAGAGGTTGATGATCTTTTTCTCTATACCCCATGGTTTCATGTCTGGTTAGAAAGACAGGCACAGTAAGGCTTCTCAGAGCTAGGTGCCTTCTAAAGACATCCTATTACTATCCAAACTGACCTCAGAGTAAATTCATATTTTCAACACACTACACAAAATATAAGGTCTGCGCAAAAGCCCACCTACATCAGCCAGAGCCCTTCTACCAGGTGCGATGCTTTGGATCAGAACCATAATATTTACAGAGCTTATGACATGCACAGTTTGTAACTTTGTGCTTTAGGCTGATTTGTGAGTGGCTAATTTATTAATCCATAAATATTATGCTAATCTAACAGGCAAAGTTCCAAAGCCTTTGGAACAGCTTAGTTTACCAAGGGAAATAGTAAATTTACTATCAGCTGGAGTTTTAAAATCGAGCTTGGATGCCTTTCTAAAAGATATGATGTAACCAAAACACTCCTTACAGAGCAGGAGAGAATAATTTCCCTCCATTGCAGGAAGCACTAGGATGAAATTCTAAGACTTATGCAGGAGGTCAGACTTGATGATCACAGATGTCCCTTCTGGCCTTAAAAATCTGCGAGTATTTGTAAACCACTCTTTTAAATTAGTTTACATAATACACTCTTTCAATAGGCGTGTGAATGCAATTTAATATTAACTCTATCTTTCACAATTTGGCTTACCATGCAAACAGCAATGTGTGCTGGAGTGGAAATCACAGGTGCCCTCAAAGTCTCAGACCCGAGGGAGTCCCTTGGGTGGCCAGCATCTGGAAGGTGATATCTGTGTCCAGGGGAAGGCAGATGAAGATTTGTCTACTACTGGACTCCCACAAACATGCCCATCTGCTGGTGCTGGAGTTCTCCTCTAAAGGGATTGCATCCTCTGAGAGGGGACAACCAGGAGCTGCATGTGGAGGAGTCTGAAAGTAAGGAACACCCTTTAAAATAAGGGCCATGCAGCCACCCTAAAAACAAATGCAGTGGAGACACAGGCGAACATACTTCAGGGAACTCCCGTGTACTGGTGGAGGATGCTATACAAACATCTTTTCCATATCTCAGTTTTCAGGGTGCTGTAATACCTGTTGTGGCGTTAGAGGACTTCAGCCATCTGGGCTTTCACCCCAGCCCTCTTTATCAGCATTACGGTCCAGATCTAGCAGAGAACTTAAGCCTGAGAGCAATTCATTTGGGAATCCTCATGTGCTTAAAGTTATGCACATGCTTAAGTGCTTCGATGGATGGCAGTTAATATCACACATCCACAAAAAAAATCCCACCCATGGTCTCTTGCATCACTAAGTGTTGTTGTCTCAGGCAGAGCCCAGCATTAATATCAGAGGTGAACACAGAAGCATTACTCAATTGACATACTGACTTTTTTTTTTAAGAAACCAAAAGAGCACCACCAAAGGCTAGTCTGCAAGATGGAAGAGACTCTGCATTCTCCCCTTTCCCATCCCCCTGCCTTGGAAAGTGATGGTTTCCCTTACAGCCCCAGTTCTGTCAACAAGCCCATCACTGTTGCGTACTGACTGTCAGAGCTCACTTGTGGGAAATTTTCAGGCCATGCTTGTTTGGTTTTCCTCTTCCTGTTTGACTTGTAGCTTTAAATAACGTGGTTACTTCACAACAGCTTGTTTTTTGACTGGGGCACAGGGCATATTTTTCTAGCAGATAAAAAAAAAGCTTCCCACAATTTGCCTTTTGTTATTTCCCCTTTTGAAGGGAGAGCTGATAAATTCAGGGTAATATGTAATAGATGCTTTCCTGTTTTTACTCGTTGCTCCGTCAGGCTTGTCAGCCAGAAATTTATGAGCTCTTTCTGTGGCTGTAACGTTTAAACAAGAGAGGGTGAGCCTTGCACTTATCCTAAAGAGCGAGTGCGAATAACAGAGTGCTTATGTTGCACACTGCACTATAGACATGTAGGACCTCATTCAGAATTACACTAAGGTCTCTTTATCTATCAGTCTTAGGTACTTATATGACCCTCATCCCCAGAGTCTCTGACCATCTCACATTTTTAATACTTGTGTCTCCCCTGCCCCTTGCAAGGCAGAGAAGTGTTATTATTTTCATTTTTACAGGTGGAGAACTGAGGCACAGAGAGATCGAATTATTTGCTTGAGGTCACATTGGGGTTCTGGTGGAGCAAGGAATTGAACACAGGTCTCCAGCTAGTCACTTGACCATCCTTCCTCTTTACCACTCTACCAACAAGACAAAACGTATTTAAGTCAATGGGAATTTTTCCCATTGGCTTTAATGGGATTTGGGTCTGGCCCCATGTAAGTGCTCAATTATGGAAGTGAAGGCCTCACACAGTCCTAACTCTGCATATACAGTAGAGATGGGCCAAAACCTGCAGATTCCATATTTGAAGCCATATATATCTAAATGCCACACATTTTGGGAAGAGGGGAGTGGATTCCAGAATTTATAAAAAGGGAGCACTTCAAGAGAAGACTATTTTTCAAAATTCAGTCCAGCTCCGACTTTGGATCGTGAATGTCCCAAATGTGGGATAGGGGTGTCTGAATTCAGCAGGTTAGTTTGGCATGTGAAAGAGTGTAAATAAAGAACCACTGAATTAGTGAAGCCAACAGAAGTCAGGGGAACGTGAGCTGAATTTTCTCCTTTACAAAAAAAACAAAAACAAAAAACCTGGCTTGCCACAAGGTATTAAACTGCTACATCAGCCTGGGCCTTTAAGACTCACTTCAAACTATTGCTGCTTGTAGGAAGGAGGAGGAAGTGCTGGCCCTGCAGAGCAGCTGCACAGATGGCACCTGCGTCCTGTTAGTCTCACACACATTGAGAAGAGCATGAGTGTAAATACAGCTTGGGCAGGGTGAAGATCTCACCAGCTGCGTGGACTGAGGGGGAAATACTAAGAGTCCTTTGTGTTTGGAAGAGAACTTGCTTTCTCTGCTGCAGAAACAGCAGTTTATCTGAGAGCTCAGATCTTACACATGACAAAATATTGGGCTTTCATCTACTATTTACAGAGGGTCAGATTGGGCCAGCTATTGCAAATGGTGAAAGAAACTTTCCCCTACACCTAGGGGAGTATCCAAGCACAATCACAGTCCATGCTCTCATCTGCATGCTGGGATCCATTGCTCTCTCCCAGCACCTCTGTAGTCAGAGACAGAGTGTAGTCAGGACCAGAATGGACTGGATACAGAATGGGGCATGAGGTGCAAGATGCATCAGGTACCTTCCTTCTTTGCACCTGGGAGCCAGTTTCTCTTGGGGTGGGGGTGGATTGTACCACTCCTAATGCAAGGCAATGTGTAATTGTCACAGAGTAGTTCAGTGCCTCTCAAATCTCAGCAGGAGGCACTGGTTTCAAATCAAGAGCTCTCTGTCCTTTATCTGGTTCCTTGACTCAAACTTCCCATTTGCTTCCACTGTCCATAACATTGGCACCATCCTCAACTCAATTCTATTTCTTGTACACCTTATATCCATAAGTGTACCTATCCTCAGTGTCACATTATCAGTTTATACCCTCATCCTGAACCTCTCTTTTCTTCCAGGCCTTCATCTCTTCCAACTCTGACTACTGCAAGTCACCCCAACAACCAGCCCTAAATGTTCCCTCATGTATCTGTTCCAATGCTTGTCTTCTCATACATAAAGAGAAATGGTTTCCCACAAATGACTTCTTTAAGATCAAGCGAATGAGCTCGGCTCCACCATGTCTCAGGCCTACCCCCATGTACTCCCTATGCCATGGTTGTAGGGGGTGTTAGAAGTCATCTCCAGCAGGTTGTCCCTGGCATTGAGTTCCAACTCTGCATGGGAAGTTTTCCATAGGTCATTCACTGATACTTGGAATTACTGTTTGTCTTCCCCTATTGCATTGGAAAGTCACTAGGAAGTGCAAGCACAGGTGTTATAATGCTACGGAAGGCGTAGGGGGTCTCAACTGTAATAAAATTACTTCTATTGCACTCCATCACAGATTCACTTTCCATACATGTACCCAGGCACTAGGTCTATCACAGGAAACATTCTGTCACTGCCGGCATAAGAGAAAACAAAAAAACAAAACAAAAAACCCCACCAACTTTCAAATGCAATGCAGGCAAGGGCTCTGCTCCTTGTTCAGCAATGAGAAGTTCAAACATAGAAGCATCGTGGATTGTTTTAAAACATCGTTTCTTGTCCTACATTATGAAAGCCAGGCTTGGAAACCTGGTGAAGTCATACATCAGGATAAAATTGGATTATGGTGCTATTCCATCCTACTTTACATGTTAAAAATGACAAATCTCCATAATTGTAGGCCATGGATTCTTTACCAACAGAAAGCAATTTTAAGTAACTTTCCAGTAGTTTTTCATAGAAACAGAAAGAGAAGGCTGGAAGGGACCTCAGAAAGTCATCTAGTTCATCCTTCTGCACTCAATCAGGATTCATTTCATGACTGATTGTTGGACATTTGGTCCATAATTCAGTTGAGTTAACTGCATCACCCTCTGACTTGTCCCCTCACCCTTAAAGATGTCCAACCAAACACACAGAATTCCTTGAGCTGAAGTGTAAAGACAACATTGCGATGAATCCACTGAGCATTAGTAGATCACAGAGTAGCATGATGGATTTGCTAAGGGTGCATCTACTGCGGCTTTTTTTCCTCCTCTCAGAAGTGCTGCAGGTCTCAAGGAAGGTTCTATGGCATTTGGGGAGAAAGGAGTCACAGAAGCAGGTGTCTGGGTTAGCCAAGGAGTATGGTGCTGTAAGCAGTTGCTAGAGCATTAACAGTAAAGGCCTGTACAATGTTTGGCTGAGCCACGGTTAGAGCTGGTCAAAAAAAAAAAAATCCCATTTTTTTTGTTAAAAATACTTTTGTTAAAAGAATCAACTTGTTTTCATTTTGAAGCATTTGAAAGAGAATCATTGAATTTTTTTTCTGTTTTATATATACACAATGTTTCATCATCCCCCCCCCCCCAAAAAAACCCCAAGAATGTCAGCTGAAAACATTATCTAACATGTTATCTAACTGCTTAGACAATTATAGTTTATGGTAAACAAGTAATCATCAATAACCATTCCGATAATGCTTGATAAAAAAAGTTGCCCCCAAAATTGGAAAAGCTCTTCAGGGCTGGGATCAGGACCATCTGGTTATGTCTGTACAGTGCCTTGTATAATGAAAAGGGTCCTCTTGGTGCTACTGCAATACAAACACCAACATAAGAAAGTCTAACCTGGTATAATTTACATACCAAAGATCCAGAAAAAAAAACACCCCACATAACTAGATGTAAGTTATAGCAATGAGGGAACCATTTCAGCTTATGTCTATACATTCTTATGCCTTCCTGTTTAGCTGCTTCCCTTACTATTGCAACATGATGGTCCTGGGTGGGTCATCATTATTGGGGATTGAATCCAAGACCTCTGGCTCTAAAAGCAAGAGCCTCTAGTGCCTGAGCTGAGCCCATGTTGGTTAATTCATATATTGAACAAGCTTATAAAACAGTATATAGAAGTGGGTATTCAGCAGAACACCACATTTTGCAAGCCTGGGTTACACTATACTTCTGAGTGTGATGTTCCCCTGATGTTAAATGGACCAGTGGTCTGGTAGGTCACTCCAATCCTTGACTCTGGGAGCCAGACTTACCCTGCTCTGCTGTGGGAGCCCCCACTCCTGGGCTGTTCACGCACAGCCTCTGGCATGTAAGCTGCTCCACTAGCCAATATCTCCAGTCCCAGACACAACCCTACGAACCTCCATCTTGCAGTGTCCAGTTACGCCCACTGGACACTGCAAGCTTATATGAGTTCATCAATTTAACAAAGAAATTGATATGTACCAGGCTTGTTATCCCCAGGGGAGTCTCTGACGCACTTCAAACCAAACGCACTGCTTCAGGTAGAATAAACAGATTTATTAACTACAAAGATAGATTTTAAGTGATTATAAGTCAAAGCACAACAAGTCAGATTTGGTCAAATGAAATAAAAGCAAAACACATTCTAAGCTGATCTTAAAGCTTTCAGTGCCCTTACAAACTCAGATGCTTCTCACCACAGGCTGGCTGGTTGCCCTTCAGCCAGGCTCTCCCCTTTGATCAGTGCTTCAGTCACTTGGTGGTGATGTCTGTAGATGTAGGTGGAAGAGACAGGAGGAGCATGGCAAAAGTCTCTCCCTTTAATCATGTTCTTTCTTCCCTCTTAGCTTTGCCCCTCCAATTCACAGTCAGGTGATCATTATCTCATCACAGTCCCAAACTGACCAAAGGAAGGGGGGTGACTCATTCGAGAGACCAACAGATCCTTTCATCTCTGCCTAGGCCAGCGTCCTTTGTTCCTGCGAGGCTGGGCTGGGTTTGTCCCATAGATGCCCTGATGCTGTGTGAACTGCCTCTCTGCTCTTGGAGAGTTTTTGCCGGGGCTTATTTTAAACCAGGAAGACACATTTTCAGCCTATAACATTACAACAACAATTACTATAACAATGCTCCGTGCATCATGAGCCTTCCAAAGACACCCAACATGACAAACTTTGCATTGGATACCACACAATCGTATTATAAGGATGAACATGAGTGTGTGGGGTGTTCCCACGAGGTACAGAATGTCACACTGGTCCCTTTGCATATGAGCTACCCCATCCTAGTCTGCTTTATACTCAGACACAACAGGCCAAGCTCAAAAGAGATGTAAGGGAATACATTAAACATTGTTAAATGATGAGAGTTCAAATAAGTATGAAGTCTGCTGGAGTGTAACTTGCTGTAAAATGGTAAGGAAAATGGGGCTAGGAGGTTCCATGTCAACTTAGACTTCCCTCTGAATTTAGCAAATAAGGTTAGTAGCAGGAACTATTCCCCAGGCTGTGTGCCTCTCTCCTCTGCTGGACAAGTGGAAGTCTTAGATGAAGCTCTGACAGACAACTGAGAATTGAATTACTGGTAGATCTTTAAAGCAAGCACTTGCCTAAACCTTTCAAAATAGGGCCCAGCCCTGCACCATTTTACCTTTTTTTAAAATGCACAGCCCTACCTGTAGGCAGAACAGCAGTCCGCAGGGGAAAGGAAAGGATGTTGAATGGGGCTCTGGATTCATTTAACTGAGATTGTGTGTCTGGTGATAGTCCCACAGGCCATTATTTCCAGCTGGAATACAAAATAACAGCCTGTGAATCACAGACATTACAGATGGGAAATGATCTATCAGGTTACCTAGTCCATTGCCCAGACAGTACAGGATTGTTCCATACAGTATATCCTCCAGGGTATATTCTCTAGTTTTAAATGACTCCAGTACCAGAATTCACACATCTCCCCTTGGGAAATTGTTCTCCAGTCTAACAGAATTCAGCATTAGGAAATTTTAACAGATATTCAGCCAAAAATATTCCTTTTCTCAGTTTCACCCTATTATTCAGTTCTTACTCTTCCAGCAGCTATCGAATCGAGCAATAATATGGAACATACAGGTTATAGGAGCTCTTATGCCGAGAATGAGATGAACTCAGATCACAAGGGTGGTATCCCAAAAGTTCTTCCTTCACAGTCTCTCTTCGATTCCTCTCTCTCCCTACCCCCACATCCCCATTTTTATTTTGTGATAGGGAAACCTAAAGCTGGAGTTCAGTGGTGGAATGAAGCTTGGAAACCAAGTACCTGTGAAGCTGGAAAGACCTGAAGGGACTCCCAAGGAAAGCTGGCATTTGGCAGATGATCTCAGCAGCTAAGCATCGTGTGAGGTGTATGTTCACACTACCCTGAAAATATGCCAGTAACTCCTGAGGAAGACCATCTGTCAGCCATGAATGGTAGAACAATGGCTGGAAGAATGGTTGAAAGATAAGACTGTGGTAAATGAAAGACTCCCGTGTTTGCTAAGGCACCTGCAGATCAACAACAACAAAAAAGGAATATTTATTTAAAGGGGTTGTTAAGACTTGGGTGAAATATCTTCCTGAACGGATCACTCTGATAATGAAACTTTAGAACCCATTTAAGATGCACAGCAGAACAGGCACTTCTGTGAGCTCACAGCTGTGGCAGAGTCTGAAAGGAAAAGAATGCAGATTTAAAAATCTGTGCAGTGAAAATGTAATGGGAATAACATCTGGTACATCAGAGGGATAAAAACAGGACCAGAGAAACCAAAGGGGTAAACAGAGAAAGGCACCCGGTAAGATCCAAGTGTAGAAGGTCATAATGTATACCATCGCATACCCAGATACACACCTCTGGTTCTATTCAGAGTGACGCCACAGAAGGGGAAAGTGAGAAAAAAATTTCGTTTGCCAAGAATAAAGCATGGAACCAGCTGATTTAGCTGCAATAAAGACATCATTTTAAAGTCAACATTGGCAGAAAACATGGAACAAAGCTCTGGAGAGTGACATTTTGACGATGTTCATACAAAATGCATTTCAAGAAAAGCAGAGGAAAGAAAACATAGAAAATTCAACATCCTGGATTGCCTAAGAATGAAGGCCCCTGGAAGGGGACCAGGATGAAGAGCCCAGGTTAGGATATTTAAAGAAAGAAAAAAAATCCTTTGGCTTTCTTAGCTTTGGTGTTGGGATCCACACAGGAATGCTAACCTCTAAAGAGGAAAAACTACAGCACAACTGAAAATAATTTGGAATTCTCAAAGGGAGTGGTTGCTACATACCCATATTTAGAGTAGAAATCCTATGCAGACTTCTAAATGCATTGAGAAAACGATGGGTGAAATCCCTAGTGACATCAATGGGAGTTTTGCCATTGACTTCTGTGGGGCCAGGATTTTGCCTGTAGGCGTGGTGGAATTCAACCCAGAACAATTGACAAATTGAAGGTGAAAAGCAGAGGGCGACTCCTACACAAGATGCTGGTCTTGGGCGCGGATATCAGCAGGTACATGGAGCTCTGGACCAGAATGATTGAAATTAACAACTCAATTGGGAAGATGGTGCATTCCATGCCATAGAGAGCAATACAATATTGGAGAGAAGTATCTCCACTCTAGAACTGTGGATATTTAAGATAACTTGATATGCGTTAAGGGGAAGGGGCTCTATTTCCATAGCAATAAGTAATTCAGGCTCCATTCTAAAATGAAGCTTACAGAGAGAACTTGGGGTACTTTTCATGGGGACTGACTCCTGATGGAATCTGAGGACTTCAGGATAGGCTTGGGAGCTGGGGGACTGTGGTGTGTTGAAACTTGTTAAAATGACAAGCTATCACTTTAAGTTGCACTTTAAGAACCAAGGGGCTTCCAGGTCCTGCGCACAGGCTTGGGGGCACTGTAGGGAAGTGTGAGAGAGCTGGGTCATCAGCACACAGTTTGCAAAGAGCTGACCTAGAGCAAGGAGCAATTGAGTTGTGGCTCTCTGCCTTAGGGAGCAGCCTCCTTTGTCTCTTTCTGGTTTTGGTTCTTGTGTGCTAGGATCCTGGATTCTAAGATAGTGTTACTCTGTCTGGAAGATTCCAACAAATTTTATGAAACTTTTTTGTATGCTGTGAACATAACAGGGACACCTGGATGCAGCTTGCCCAGAGTTTAGGGCATTTGGAGAGAAATTAGGTAACAGAAGGGAAGTGCCCTGGAAGACTATTCCACTCTCCCCTGTTCTGAGACTTTTCAGACACTGCAGTGTGGCTGTGATGGACATTTAGGAAACCTACTATCCTTTTCTAGAGTCCCTGTCGCTACTACTCAGAAACCTACAAGTTTGGACCTTGATTGTCTCCACCCCACCCAAGAACTGTTTTACTGGTGAAAAGAAATGCAAACTTGGAACGGGAGTCAGCCTGGAGACTCTGAATGCTGGATGGGGTCCTGCTCCTTCTAAGACTGCCAGGGTTTGTGATCATTAAAGCTAGTCTTTCACAGGGGAAACCCCATACCCCAAAGAAAAACACGTGGACATAGATGAATCAACTAGTGTAAGCACCAAAGATTAACATTATATAGAAATTAAACTGTGATTTTCCTGTCCCTTACCTCCCTCCCTGTCCCCCCGACCCCCACCACTTAGAATAGAGGGAAGAAAGTGCCAGCACATGAGAGCAGGGATTAAGTGAGTCAAGAGATGAATTGGCAAAGCTGCTATGAATTCTGCAGGCAAAGCAGACAGTAACTGAGTAGTAAAAGCAATAACTACAGCAGTATTTGAAAAAGCAGAAAGGAATGACAGCAACAGATCTCTCCAAGTCTGGTTTCATTAGGATTCCCCCATTCCAGTTATCACTAACTGTGTGCCTAGAGGCTCCAGCTGATATCAGGCCCCCATAATATTAGGTATTGAACACACTCGCTGTAAGAGTTGCGTGTCCTGAAGATATAGACTGGGGGGAGGAATATCACAGAAAGGTCACGTGACTTGCTGCAGCAGAACCAGTACATCTTGGTGATGTCATCACCATTCTGGGAATACAATTGGGTAGCTTGTCTGAGGTGTCTCTGCCTCCCAATGCAGATCGTTGATCCAAGTTTGGTATCCTGCCTATAGCAGATGTTTCAGAGAAGGGAAAAGCAATAACAAGAGCTGCATTAAGATTTCATAACCAGTAACAAAGGCTAAACCCACCTGCTTATAGATTTCATTGTGAAGCAGAAGATATACCCAGATTTACTCAAGTTCATAAACCTCTTGAGTGAATCTAATCCATGTTCCAGTGACTCAGGGACAAGTTTGGAGTATCCTCCTCCAAGTCCACCCCAAAGAGGGATGCACCACAGTTAAAGATGATTTATATTGCCAACTGTTTCCTTGTTTTGGTTTCGTAAGGGAATTTTTATGACAGATGGTCAGATGGGAGGTCTTCAGGGCTCCCTGGCATGGAACAAGGCCAAGCACAGACAGTTTAAAATGAGGCCAAATTACATTCGCTTTCAGTTTTGACTCTCCTGTATTGGTTTGGGAGAAGTGAATAGGAGAGCAAAACTGCATCAAGTCACATCATAGAATATCAGGGTTGGAAGGGACCTCAGGAGGTCATCTAGTCCGTCCCCCATCAGTGGGTGCAAATCAGTGTAGCTCCACTGAGGTCAGAGAGCTACTTCAATTTATACCCACTGAGGGTCTGACTCAGGGAGTACAAATCCACATACAGAGAAGTGAACTAAAGAGATCAGGTCCATGGCTTCAGGTGGGCATTACTTGCCTGGAACATCCCTTCTCCTAGCTGATGTTGGGCTGAAAGGGTTCTTCTGACTTACAGAGGCAGCTACTATCCCCTCCTGGATATAAGAATAGTGGGATTGACTAGCAGCTCTAAGGAAGGAACCTTAGAAGTAGCCAGGGCTAGGGAGAAAGGCAAGCTGGCGTTCAATAGTATGGTGGTGATGGCACATTGGCTAAAGGCAAAGGCCTGGAAAGAGGAACTTTTGGACTTCTTGCTCGGTTCGTGTTTGTACAGCAGGTTGCGAAAGATGCCTGTGGAACTGACCCTAGGAGAGTTGGGAGGGAGGGGCCGCTGGCAGTGAGTGGCATTGCACCACCATTCTGTTTGGGGGCCCTATAAGACAGGGCACCAGGCAAACTGCCTCTTCCCGCCCCCCCAGGCAGCCCTGCTCATGGTACACGCCATGCATAATGTGCATATGGCTTCAGGCATGACTGGTGCTATCATTGCCTTCTAGCAGCCTCAATCCTTTAGCTCCAGTGGTAGAAGCGCATGTCTTTAAACACTAACTGTCTCAGGTTCAAACTTCACTGCCAACCCATGTGGATTGTTATGGAAGAGCGCAAGGTGGGTTGTTAGACAACAGCGTAACCTAGTGGAATGAGGTCAGATCAGAACTCAGGAGACCTGAGTTCTATTCCTGGCCAAGGCAAGTTATTTCACCTCAGTTTTCCCATATGTAATACAATGATAGCAACCTCCTTTGTAAGCACTCTGATCTATGCATGAACAATGTTATTGTAAGAGCTAGGTGCTATTTGCTCACAACTAAGAGCACGGAGGTAGGAGAGACTGAGAACAGAGTTTAGAATGAGCGTGACCATGATAACTATAGTATAGCACTGCTCCCAAAGTACCATAGTGAAATCTTTATATCAGCACTTCAAATTACCCATTAAATAATTCTGCATATAAGCAGGTGCCTATAAAGCATTTCATTCCTTTGAGTCAGAGCAAAATCCTTTCGGGGAAGGGTGGATAATCAATAATTGAGGTCTGCTCCCAAAGTGGTCTGTTCTTTCAGACAACTTCTAAAGCATGAACAATGATCTCCTGGGATCCCAATGTTTATCTTCTCTCAGCTGGGTCTGAGAAAAACTTGACCATGCAGTGATGTGTCACATCATGTTATGTCAACCAGCCAGTGCAACAATGCCAGGAATGCCCAGTGCAAATGCTCACCAGTGACTTTGAGGAAAGGATATTCCATTGGCTGCAATTATCTATGACAAGCTGAAATAGGGAGGCAGTTGAGAGACTGTTCTTTTCTCTTGGGTCAAACGTGAGTTTTAACAGTTCCACGGCTTGCACTTTCTACTCCATCAGTGAGGACGGATGGACAAAGGATAAGGTAAAGGTGCAAGGTTCAGGTCTGTAGCCCCGTTTTTGTTGAATGATGCATGCTGGTTTGCTATAGCTACGTGAAATCTACCTATGGGTGTGCTGGTTCCAGACCACTACAGTATTTCTGTTTTCACAGAACAGATTGCTTTTGCTTTCACATCCAAGGCCTGAATTGGCAAGAGCAGCAGCTAGCTAGAGAGTTAGGATGCAGTGGTTTATTACTGATATAGATCAAATATCCTAACACCAATCATGCGATCAGGTTAGAATCAATTTTTGATGAACTGCTGTGCTAGTGTAATTTCATTTAACCCACGGTGACCTTCGATCAATAGATATTTACTAAACACCTATCAAACAGAACTGCAACAGTACAACATATCAGCTTTAGTGAATGTAGCTCTTTGTGACATACATCTTCCTGTACCATTATTAAATGCCCCGAGATGCACAGACACAGCAAGTTTAACACATGAATTGGAATTTAAACTCCACATGATTGTCAGTTAAGCTGACATTTATCTCACATACATAATACATACAGTCCCTCACCCCTACACCAGAAATTCAGTGACATGTTTGTGAGGTAGCAAATATACATCTTTTGTTACACACAGTGCCTAGTACAGGGGAAAGATTCCTATGGCCAAGACTATAGATTTAACAGGAGATGTATATACCACATGTGCAATGATTATATTGGGTTGATAAACTGCAATCGGATCCAGAGATTCTCCATCAAATTCAAGGGTGGGTCAAAACCTTATAGCTAAATTTGACCCCCCCCCAATTTGACACCCCCCCCTTCTATGATTTCATTATCAGGAAAAAAAAAACATTCCTGCAGCAAAACAGCATTTTCTATAGACCTGAATTAATAGCAGGTGGCTAAACAAGTCTCTGCCCTGTGCAGCAGAGAGATTGTTTCCACTGCAATCATATTGGACATTTTAGCAAGCTTAGTTAACGCTGATAGAATTATAGCTGCTGTTTGTATTGTTTAGGTAAGTTATTCAAAGTATGGCTAAAGTTAAAGTTGCAAGAGCAGACCTAATGCAAGGTCATTTCTGGATCACACAATTTCTTGGGTTAAATTGGTTTATATTATGCCCCAAACTGACAAGATGTAACCACGTGGAAATGAGTAGGCAGCTGTGATATGGCATTTCATGCTACATATCGAGGCAAATCCTTAGCTGGCAGAAGGCATCATAACTCCATTGACACTGGAGGTCCAGAGATTGATACCAGGTGTGGATCTGGCTTTTACAAGCAGATGATCTCTCTACAAGAGCCCTGGGGTTAACTAGGCCAAATTATGAACAGATCCCCAGCTAGGGTTTCACGGGGTCCACTCACTGCTAGTGGTGCTCCTGCTGGCCATCCTGAGAATTAGCTCTGCCAGGCTTCCGCGCCGTAGGAATCTTCCCCCCACCCTTTCTTGCTGTGCAGTAGCTCTCAGCCCAGGTACTGCAGTCTCCCCTCCCAGGGAATTCACAGTCCTTCCAGATCAGCTAGCTGGCTGGCATCTCTAAGATACTTGTCACTGCCCAGTGTCTGGTAGGGGAACCCAAGCCCACCCTCTACACTGGGTTCCAGCCCAGGGACCCTAGAACAGGCAGCTATGGTCTCTGTACCAGCCTACCCCTGAGCGTCATCTTACCTATTTGGCTTTCCCCTTCTGGGTTTGCCAGCCCACCAACTCCCTCCACTCAGAAAATGACTACTGCCCTTTATCTGTAGCTAGCTACCTGGCTTTATATAGGTCCTGCCTGTTTCTGCACAGGTGAGCCTGTTACTTTAATTAGGGCTTTCCTCCCAGCCTTCAGCCTACCAAGTTAATTAGTCCATCTGGCCTCCATTAATCTCTTCCACGCCTGTGTGAGGTGGACACCCAAGCATATCTGCATATATGAGAAAATAGTGAGCAAGTTATTCTGGTCAGAAATGCATCTCCTTTACCATAGAGCTTTAGAAATACTCTCCAAAGACTCAGCTGGAAACCCTCAGAGGCCCATATCTGCCAATAGCCACTCCTCCTGGGACAAAGAGCTGCTCTGGTGTTTGCAATAGGAGTGCGTGGAACATCTGTGTAGGCTGACCTCACAAATAGGTGGAAAGATTGCATGCTGTAAACAGATCATTTAATTTAGCATCAAGCCAAACTAAAACAGGTTTTGCAAGGGTGGCCTTGCTTTCTGCCTGTGCAAATGGGAGGAGATGAACGCTTGCACAGGCAAGAGTCACGGTTCAGAAGGAAAAAAAGGAGTTGACAGCAGGACATGACTTTGTTTAGCTGGGATATTTTTCCAAAAAACCCTGTGCTCCGGAGCCCTGCATGTCTCTCAACTGGGCAGGTTATTATGGGATTTTATTCCTATCTTCAGTAAGTCCACACACCCTCTGTTTCTGCCATTCATCAGTCAGAGCATAGGGAAGGGCTGGGGAAGTGGGTTGGGGCGGGGCTGGGGATGAGGGCTCCGGCTGGGGGTGCGGGCTCTGGGGTGGGGCCAGGGATGAGGGGTTTGAGGTGCAGACTGCCCCGGGGCTACAGCGGGGAGAGAGGACTCCCCCCAGCAGCACCTGGGTTGGGAGGGGAGAAGTGCCTCTCCCCGCTGCAGCGGCTCCGGGGCTGGGGCCGTGGGAAAGGTGCCTCTCCCCTTACTGCGGCAAGTCCATAGCTGGGCTGGGTTGGGTCCGGGGCTTGGGGAGAGGAATCTCTCCCTGCCGCAGCCCTGAGCACCCATGTGGCGCTTAATAGGTTGCTGAGCGGCTTTGTGGGAACTTAGATCACTACTCCATGAGAGAGCTTCTGTGCTCCCTTGCTTTGACAGGAACAAGAAAACATGGAGTAGGGGTGACAGTAAGGCCATTGCCCCTCCCCCATGCAACAGCCAGCAAAGATGGCCAGAGGAAGGGAGAGAGAGTTTACAGGGTGACATAACACCTCCTATGGAACCATCAACCTTAGCCACAACCCCTGCCAAGACTCTCACCGCTGCACAGTCCCCAAAGCAGGGCTCTGCCTTTATGATACAAGCTATTAAGGCTGAAATTTTCAAAGATGCCTAGTGGATTTGGATACCTGATTTCCACTGACACTGACTGGGAACTGGCCATCTAAATCCAGTAGGCAGCTTTGAATATCTCCGCCTAAGAGCTTGAAACCCTCAGCGTGAGGGACCAGTATACGAGTTACACAATTTCGTACTGTATGATAAATGCCATCTCTCCATTTCACAGCCATGCAGCTGCATTACAGGGGATTATTTAGTGTCCACTAACCCTGTTTAAACCCCCACCCCACCCCCAAGTTATTTTTATTATGAGCTTTCATTTTGTGAAGCCTCCAGGCATTTGCTCTTATACAGTTACGCCAAGTTTACTCCGCACTAACTTCAGCAGGGTTCTGTTTGCTGGGAAAAGTTTGTCTGACCCAATCTGAACTCCATAGCTCCTACATTCAAAGATGCCAAAACAATCTAAATTCAATTTCTCTGCATGGTGATCTAAAAAGAAGCTGAAAAGCATTTTTCAAATGACAATGTGGCACAATGTGCCATTAATCACAGACGACAACTTCTCCGGAGCAGCCACTGATTGATCCTGATGTTGTCAAACTTTCTTTTTCTTGTGACATCTCTCTGATTGGTGTCTCTCTTTAGTGCCTTTGTGACCTTTCCACTGTATTGATCCACACAAATCACCGAGTAGAGAGCAGTTTCATTAGGGGGCAGAGTTGATAAAAGGAGGTCAAATGGTTACTGGGAACTGAGCACCATAGATTTAATGATTGATTAGTGCGGGGGAGAGAGTGGGGAAGAACCAAAGACAGAGAAATTAGTATGTGATAAAGTCTCCAATCATAAGGCTATAATAATCATTCAAAGATCTTTATGGAATACATCACCATATTTCTTTGGGCATCACCGGGTGCTTATTAATATCGGGCCATGGAAAGAGTGAGGTGAGGAAGGAAAAAGAGATTTAATACCTTATGGAGGTCACCTTATAATAAGACCAAGTTTATAGACAGAGTTGGTGACTTTGTGGATAAGTTTGGTATCATTCCACTTGTGATCAGACATGTGGTCCCATAACCTCCCCACCCCTCTAGTTGGTTTGCAGTTCTAACAGGCATGAAAACTGAATTCCTCTGAACATCAGAGGTCAGAGCAGGGTTCTTTTGGAAAGCTTGTATGTGCTGATGTACAATGGCTAGAGAGAAAGCTTCTTTTCTAAGGTCCAGGCATATATATACACGTAGCAAAGTAACTACAAAATCTTTGCAGATGAACTGATAAAAGCCCCTGCAAAGTGGGCAACAGAATGCACTAATGATCAGTAGAGTGCATCCATAAGAGATATACTCTACTGCTGTCCCTGTCCCGTGTCCCAAGTCAAATCTGCAAAGCATCCTGGCAGAATGAAATATCTAATGCTATCAGCCTACAGCATTGTGCTTGCTGCAAAAAGGCAGCTGTCTGCATGTTTCTGCATCATCAAACTAGTTCTCATGATGGGAGCTGTATGTCAGGGTTGATATGTTAAGCAGAAAAGAGTTTTATGATGAGAAGTCAGACAGAATTTGCAGGACTCGGCCTTGAGAACATGTTATTTTGACTCAAACTCTGCACATTCAACATCGATGTCAGAGCGAGGATACTTAGTCCATAGATTGGCTTTCCTGATGATGAGCACACTTTGCAAGTGGTCTTTAGTACTTAGAGCAGGGCGTCAGGACTCCTGGATTCCACAGTGTATCTCGCTCAGTGTTACATTAAGAGATCTGTTGCATAACATATCCATACCTCAGTTTACCTATTTCTAGGAACTTAATTATACATATACACCACAGGCTTTGTCTACACTGGGAAAGTGAGTTCTGTCAACACTTAACACCTTTGAATGAATGTATTATCACTTAGTACCTAGCGTGGATAAAGACAATCATGTTTAAGAATGTGTTAGCTGGTCATGCTTTGTTGATTTCAAAGACCAAATTAGGCCTAGTCTATGCAGTTTTTGTACTAATAACTGTCAGTTAGGGGTGTGGTTTTTGGTGGATAGTTATGCTAGTACAATCTGTACCCTGGACACAGTTATACTGGTAGAACTTACCCCATACAGGAATAAGCTATATCAGTATAAGCACACCCACAATTGGGAGTGTGTATATGGGAGGTTGTACTACCCTAATTACACTGGAATAGTTATAGTGTTAATTACAACTTGCTTTAGAAAACATGCTTACAACTCAATGTCTCAGTGTAGAGAAAGCCTGGAGTCAGCAGTGTTGTGTGACTTCCTTAATGTTTATTGCAGTAATTTCAAAAGTTTTTACAAGTCTGGAATACTTACCACTTTAAAGACAAGCGGCAAAATTGTAAGGATATATCTACGCTGCAAATGCTAATCATGTTCTAACATCTGTTAACTAACAACCACAAACAAAGAACAAGTGTTTGTTCCTAGATCCTAGCGTCCACTCATTGTATTGGTGACCAAACAGTCTTGACAAAAGGACTAGCTGATATGTGTCAATGAGAATTACACACATTTGCCTCTTGTCTATAACAACAATCATGTTTGTTAACATGGGTTAAAGCAGCTTGCAATAATGTAAACAGAGCCTAACTGAGGTATTAGGGGCACCAGTTTAGGTGAGAGGAGAATGTGGCCCATTAATTGATGCTGTCAATTACCTTGTGAGGTAGGTATTACCACCTGTCATTTACAGAAGCGGAAATGGAGGCAAAAAGGAGTAACAAGCCCAGGGGTATAGTCCTGATTAGATCTCCCACTCGTTTCTAGACCACTATCCAACAACTTTCTTTTCACATCTGCTGAAGCAGTACTAGATAATATAACTATTATATCAATTCACCTGTTTTCTAGCCCTTCTATTTTCTACCATTGCTTTTTTAGGCTTTGTCCATACAAGTGTCACTTTGTTGTTTTATTCCCCTGGAAGAGGATTTCAAGATGAGAGCCAACCACGTTATTATATTCTACACAATAAACAATAAATCAAAAGTTTCCTATCTTCTGCAAAAATTAAGGGGTTTGGAATAAATGGTCTTCTAAAGAAGAGTTAAATTATACCAGATAGAACTATTCGTAATTAAGAATTAGGGCTTCATTTCAACCCAATAAGCCAAGAATGCAGAGAGTTTAGATCATCCTCAATGGTGCATATGCATAGATCTATGCAATTCTGACTTGAAACAAACTAGTTCAAGAAACCCCTGGCACACGGGGTATAATTAAACGTAGAAGGTCAGATTGGTGCCTGGGTGCAGCTTCTGTTTTATAGGCGTTGCATCAAGTATGTGACAGCAGATGTGTCACAATGGACTATGATGTGGCCTGTGGGGCCAAGTGCATGTTACTAATTCACTGCTGTTTCATCCCTTTTCAACGACCACTCCTTCCTTCACCATCCCCAGGGATACAAAAAAAAGCAAATGTACTTCTTTGTTTTATCTTGGCATTTGCTGCATCTTTACTTCAGGAATCCAGGGTTTCCTTTTGCTTGAAAAGTTTCCTTTGCCAACATTTTGCAAACATTGTAAGCTGAGACTGCAAACTCTTTGGGGCAGGGCATGTCATTTCTAGAAAGTGTATAATGTTGTGCACAATGGAAACCTGACCCCAGATTGGGGCTGTAAGCACTACAGCAACCACTTGAAAGCTGCAAAGCCTGGTGCCAAGCCTACTGAAGGCAATGGGAGTCTTATAGTAAATAATCATTGAAGTAGGATTTGAATGTGGGCCTTCCACATTGCAGAATAATGCCTTGGACTATAGGGTACTCTGGTGTAGACCTCTCTCAGGCTCTCCTGTTGAAGCTGTTGCACTTTGGATAAATAATTAGGCATTAGGGCAGGGAAAATGGACCCTGGGTTTTTCTGCTTCCCAGCTGAGTGCCCTAGAGCCACTAGGCTCCAGAGTCTCTCTCTGGCCCAACGACTATTGAGTTGTTTATCCAGAATCAAACAGCTTCAGCGGGAGAGACGGAGGGAGCCCAGCCTCAGGATATCCACAGCCTAGCAGTGAGGGAACAGCAAGAGACAGGAGATATTTGTTCAACTCCTCTGCCCCCTATCAGGCAGAGGAAGGATTTGAACCTGGGTTTCCCACATCCTGTGTGAGTGCTCTGACCAACGGCCAAACTGTATAAGGGGTGGAGGGTAGCAGCATCACCACCCCCTGCTGTGTTTCTTGCAAGAAGTGGCCTAGGCACCTAATTCCATTTTGGAAGACAACAAACAAGTCCCGTTGAAGATATGGGCCTTCCAGGCTGAGAAGGATTTGTTTTTAGAATGGAGACCCATTCCACAGTCCAATATTCATTTCTTCGAAGGCTAGCGTGATCAGATTTTCACTGAAAGGAGCAAATGCAGAGGACTGACTGTACAATTTAGGTCTTTTCTAAAACCTAAAATTTATTAGAAGAATCATGTGCTTGTTATCATTAATAAGAATTCAGAAACTGATGACTATCCCAATTTGCATGTGGCCTTTGGTATTTATTCTGTATATTATCAATATTAATGGCAATATAGAATTAGATTATGCCTTTCAATTTAAGCATGAATTAGAACACTTTATATTTGAAAAATGCAGTCAAGTAAAAAAAAAATCCAAAACCAGTTTCTTGCCAAGTGTTAAAAAGTACTTTCAAAAGATTTTCTTTTACTGTGCTTCTGGACTCAGAATGCAAATCTCCAAGGCTGGTTATGGTATAGCACAGTATGAGAAGTTCTGACCACCCAAAGTGGAACAATTTATTGCAAGAACAAGAGAGAAAAGCCAGACTCCAAGAGGATGATATAATCCCTGGGTTAGAGAAACAGCCAACATAAAGTTTCCAGTTACAATTTAACTAAGGAAAAGTAAAAACTCTTTCCTATGTGGCTGCAAGATTTATATCAGTTTGGCATTCTGCTTGCCTAACCTCATGTATTTTCTTTCCTGACTCCTGCAAGCTGCAGAGCTTCAGTTCACCATGGCTTGCTGAGTCTATAATCACTTATGATGAAGACAATGGGGTATGGCTCTAAGATCAAGAGCAAAGTATGTTGACATATAAACCAGACAAGAAATTGGCCTTTTTAGTAACAAACGGTTTCACTTTGGGCTAACCATCTTCAAAAATGCTGGGAGTGGGTCAAACCACAGCTTCCTTCCCATATAGCCGCAAGTCAAGTTAGTTAAAGCTTAACTGAACTGAGTCTTCAAGCCAAAGCCTTGGGTTTTATGGTTATGCTTATTCCTCTGAAATAGATGGCCATTAAGCCACAGTTCCAATTCCAGTCTGGCTGCAAAAATTGCCATAACAAACTAACTCTAAAGCAACAAACAGCCTAATTTGTAGTTAAACCCCTCCCCTTCACATTCCAATTGATAAACTTAAGCTTGTTAGTTTTCAGAGAAACTCCCCGGCAGGACTCAAGCAGTGATCTGATCAGGGCCCTTTGGAAGAAAGGGCTTCTCTTATTCCCACCCCCCGACTAGCTTTCCAAGTATTTCCTTCATTTCTTTACCACTGAGATTCAATGAACGTAACCCCTCTTTAGCAACACTGGTTTCGTTGGAATTGCTAGGCTGAATGAGAGGCCTGCCCCTGTGTCCTGTCCCTGACAGCGGCCAGCCTAGGATGTTTCAGAGAAGGTGCATAAAAACCCATTTTGTCAAAGTGGGACAGAGCCTCCCGAGTAACAGACTAGGGATTGCCACTTTGAGTGCCATGACCAAATTAATTTGTTTCACCTTAGGTTATTATTGGGCTCTCCCCACATCCTTGCCATTTCCCAAGGCCTAAGTTCTAGGAGCTGACTGGTGGGCAGATTCCATGGTGATGGAGTCAGTCTCAGAACCAAAAGAGGTAGGTGTCACCTCTGGTGGGTCAGTCTTCTTGGCCTTTGCTCATCTCACTTGGGTACCTTTTGCCTTCTCTTCTGTGGCTCTTTGACCCGCTCTCCTATCAATCTCTCATTTACCTTCCCAACTTCTAACATTTTCTACCCGCTTCGTCTCACCCCTCCTCCCCCAGCCCCGGTAGGATTAAGGCACCCTGTGCTCGAGGCACACCACAACGTTGGTCCCCCCTGTTGTTCCAGCCCTACAACAGCCTCACCCTCACACACAAACTTGAACTGGGATGGCAGGGCCATCCCTTCTCCTGCCAGAGAGGAGGGGGAGTAGCATGGGCCACCTCTTTCCCCTCCAGGAGCTGCAGCAGAGTGCTTTTACTGGTAGGCATCAAACACTCTTGGGAGCAGCAGGAAGTCACCCCTTCTCCCCAGTACATATCCATAACGGATGGATGAAAATCACACAAGCTGGGGGTCTAAGCATGGAGCTGTTCTGCCTATGCCTTAATCTATCCTGGCCTTCCCCACCCCACTAATCTCCCTGCAAATCCCCTGCAGCATTAGAGATTAGCAGCACTTCTATGGGCATGTAATGCTGCAAGCGCTATCTGTGTCTACGCCGAGCACTAAGAAGCCTTTTTCATACCTAACATGAGGAGCACATCTAGTGACTGGCAGCGAGGTAGTGGGCCATCTTCCCTGCCAGCGTACAAACTGACTGACTTCACAGGAGCATTGTGAATGAAGGACTCAGTCTGAAGTGGATCCTGGACATGCAGATATCTACACACCAGTTCCCTACAGAGCAGTGAAACCCTACCATTCTAACCTGGGACCAGGGGCAGCTCTATGTATTTTGCCGCCCCAAGCCCGGCAGTCAGGCCGCTTTCAGTGGCGCGTCTGTGGGAGGTCCGCTGGTAATGCAGATTCGGCGGCATGCCTGCGGGAGGTCCGCTGGTCCCGTGTCTTCGGTGTACCCGCCGCTGAATTGCCGCTGAAGCCGCGGGACCGGCGGACCTCCCGCAGGCATGCCACCGAAGGCTCCCTGACTGCCGTCTCCACAGCGACCGGCAGGCCGCCCCCGCGGCTTGCCGCCCCAGGCACGTGCTTGGTGCGCTGGTGCCTGGAGCCGCCCCTGCCTGGGACAGTGAAGGGACAATAGCAGGTGCAAATCCTCATCTGCATGTCAAAGCATTTTGTTCAGATTTTGGCTCCTTCTCCCAGAGTTTCTCTCCTGAAAGATTCCTCATGTTTCCCATAGCCCGAGCCATGTGATGCTTTGCAATTTCTGTTTGCAATGGTTTGGCCAAACCTTTCCTCAATTTGCACCTCCCAAAAGTCAGGTTTATATGAACTCAGAATTCAGGATAAAACTGCTGTAAATTAAAGCCAGATAAATCCCAATTAGAAATAAGACATACTTTATAAAAAAAAAAAAGTTGAGGGAGATTAACCATTGTAACAAACCGCCAAGGGGAATGATGCATTCTCCATCTCTTGATGTCTTCAGATCAAGACCAGATGTTTTTTTTGAAGATGTGCCTTAGCTAAACAATGCATTGGGCTCAATACATGACTGACTGGATGATATTCTATAGCTTGTGTAATACAGAGGTCAGACTAGATGGGACTCATGGACCCTTCTGAAGGTTTATGACTATGAGCCTTTCCTTGATTTTGGGATGGAATGCCTTCAAAAATTGCTGAATGTTACATGGTTTCTCCCCACAATCCTATATCAATTTGGTATTATTCCAAAACTCATATTGGGGGTACCCAAAGGTTACGAGTAGAGTTGTGCCAATACCTGGTTGTTTGGTTCGGTGGCCAAACCAAAAAAGAAAAAAAAAAGGTTTGGGTTAAATGAAATGTTTTGAGATTGATTTGATTTATTAAAATTTAAATAAAAATGCAAAAACAAAAACAGTATACATGTGTGACTTTCTGACATTTTGGAGGGGACGGTTGTTTGAAACAATTTGGCAAATTTGACAGGAATGTGTGAAATGTTTTAGTCATCCCATATCTGCATTTTGCTGCAAAAAGAAGTTTAATGGGAAAAAAATTGGCCCAGGCCTCATTATCAGTATAATTAAACCTGGACTGGTTGAAAGTTTCTTCCATTTCCCCCACAAAAAACAATGAATTATTTAGTATACTAAATTTTCCTTTTCATCTTATTTGTGCACATATATTCCAGAACAGCCTTTGGAGTTGATCCTGCTGAAATGTATCTTGAAAGGGCTTTCAGTTCATCACCTAAATCACTCGCATCAATATCGTGCATGTCATCATGTGTCAACACTGTCTCTAGTGCCCTGCATTGCTGGTGTAGGTCTTCTTCAGGTATAGAGAGGAGTTTTGGAATATCATACAACATCCCAAATATACTGCTGTGTTCCTTGAACTGTATTGCACAATCTAGCACCTGGTTAAAGAATTCAACTTTGAACTGTTGTTTGGGGTCTCTTATGGGATTATCCTGTGGTTCGTAATCAAAATGTTGTCTTCTTCGGTGACTCGTGTATTCTTGAATTGGTGGGAAAATAGCTTCAGTGTGAAGTTCCTCTGCCAACTTCTGTGCACTCTTCACAATATTTTGAAATCCCTCATCTGACTGGTAAGACTGTAGGTATGACTTTACTTTGTCCAGTTGTTCCATTGTTCCAGATATATCAAGGTCAACACCTTAGAATCTCTTGCTTACAACATTTATTTCAAACAGTGTGGCATGCCACAACACTAAGCCACACAGAAATTTGAAGTTATGTATGTTTCTGGTGATTCCATTTCCCTCTGCCACTGTTCTCCCACGAACAGTTCCTGTCATAGCATTATCCTCCACAATGGCAACTATGGCATCATCTATCTTCCCAATTTGGTGTGTGTTAGGCTTTATAGCCTCCACTTGACTTTCCCATCGTGTGGCACTCAGTGGTTACAGTGTCAGAGAGGATATTCCCAGATGTTGCTTCAAAATTTGCCATTGATGAGTTGATGCAGAGAAAAATACGTAGATGCTTTGAATTACATTAAAAAATTCATCAGGCTCATTAGAAGCTGATGCTGCATCACTGACCACCAAGTTCAATGAATGAGAACTGCATGGGACAAAAAAAGCTCAAGGGTTTAACTCTTGGATCCATGTCTGCACTCCTCTGTTCTTTCCTCTCATGTTGGCACCATTATCGTAGCCCTGACTTCTGATGTCAGCTATCGCAATTCCTGTATCTTCCAGCTTTTTAAGAAGCACATTTGTCATACCAGCTCCTGTAGTATCATCAATGTCAATACATTCTAGAAAATGCTCTCTGACAGTCACCATTGCAGGGGCATTTTCACTAGGTTCTGTTGTTACAAAATACACCATTAAAGTCATTTGTTCCATATGGCTGATGTCAGGTGTGCAATCCAGAATAACAGAGTAATATCTTGCGATCTTCAGATCTGCTACAATCTTCTGTTTGACTTTTGTTGCCAGTAACTGTATGATCTAATTTTGAATTGTTTTTCGAAGGTAGTGGTGTATGTACATTTCTTGGGTGGTGACTCTTCTTAGATGCTCCTGGAGTATAGCATCAAACTCAGCCATCAGCTCCACAATTTTAAGGAACTTTCCATTGTTTGGCACATACAGCTGGTCTAAAATGCCACGCAGTGCTAGGTTTTGGGTAGCAAGCATTCTCACAATGGCAATGAGACTTTTCAGAACATTTTGCCAGTAAAGAGACTCTGATGAAATCGTCTCTTGATGCTGATCATCTATGGTGGCCTTTAACCTTAGTCTTATCTCAAGCTTTTTCCACCTATGGAATGCTCTCTGGTGATCTGCTGCCCTTTCATGGCATGCCAGATTTCTAGCAGATTTTTCTAGTCCTTTGTTCCTGTATAACCCAATGTGGCTGGAACATTAGACTGGAAGAGTTTGCAACAAAAACAGTATGCAGCATTCTGGGTTTTTGAGTACATAAGCCATGGCCTGTCCACTTTGTCACCATTGGGAATTTCACACCAGTAACGTGTTGGAAACTTCTATTTTCATTGTCTTTGGGAAACATGAAGTTTTTCACTTACTGTGGCCCATGCAGTACAAGGAAGTCCCTCAGGCTACTGCTCAAGTGAGTCCACAGTCCTGGATCATCTAGACTTAAGGAACTAAACTCAGCAGCATCTGTTTCTTGCGCCTCCACCACACTCTTCTCTGATCTACACTTTTCTTCAGGAATGTGCATGGTTACATCCATTTGAGATGGAGATATGGATGCTGCAGTAGCTGCCAGGTCACCTGCACTCTGACTAACTGGAAGATCAGGTATCTCCTCACCAGTCACATCCTCACTGGGGCCGGAAGGCTCACCGTGAACATCTGTGTCTGTGTATCTCAGGAGAGCTCCTTCCTGCTTAGCTAGAAAAGCTTCCTTTGCTTGCTTGCTTTTTCTGAATGCTGCCCCAGAGGGGCGTTTTCTTCTTTCACTCGTGACTGCTGTTCTGTGCCAGCTAGAGTGGCTCTCAACACTCAATTGAAGGGGACAAATAAGCAGGCTGGTAGCAGGGCCTGAGTGAGGGAAGATATCAGCGTCTTAAGGGCCTAACTGGCTCCTACTACTTCAGTTGACTGCCTGTTCCCCTCAAGTGGGTTCAGGGAAGCAGCAGGAAACAGGAAGCTCCCTGAGAAGCTGGTGTGAATCAGTCCAGGCTCCTGGGGGTGCTAGAGAGGTACATAAGAGGCTCCTCCTCCTCTCTCTCCCTGCAGCTCCTGCTGCTTTCTGTTATTCCCTCTCCCCTTTTCTCCTGCCTGACTGTTATGTCTCTTGTGCCCTCCTTCCTCCAGCACAGCACTGCACCATCTCTGTGCATCAAGAGCAGAGAGAATACACATGCACCAGCAGCAGACACAATTTTCTACACTCTGGGTCCTAGTGGCACCCCCCCACAGTCTGGCATCTGAGGCAGCCACCTCAGTTCGTCTTATGGTAAGGCCAACCCTGTCTGCGTCGGTCTCAGGATATTAGAGAGACAGGATGGGCTAGGTAATATCTGTTATTGGACCAACTTCTGTTGGTGAGAGATACAAGCTTTTGAGCCTACATCGAGATCTTAGAAGAACGCGTCTCTATTTTCTCTGAATCAATATTGAATGAAAGTTTTAGCATGGTATTAAGGGTCAGTCCTCACACATGCCATCTCTTGAATGAGACATTAACCAGAGGTCCTCCGTCCTGGTCATTAAAACACCCTTGACATTTTTTTGCAAGAGGAAGGTTGTTTTTAGCCTTGATGAAATCTGCATGTTTCACTTTAAGGAACTACAATCTGCTTACCCAAGTCACTGGCTTGCAATGCTATTCACTTCCTCTCTTGAGGTGTTTTTGCCATGTCTCACTTCAGTAGTGGCTGCATTTCAATAGTGGACAAATATATGGCATGAAGCAATTTTTCAAAGGCATTTTTGACTAGCCTGTTTTTTCCTGTTCAAAACTGCATGCACTAACATTAAACTTGTGCAAAGATATTATGTCCTGCCCAATAATATCTGCAAACACAATTTTGCCCAGGCAAAATCAGAAGCATGCTTTCCAGTGTATTAGTAAAGTTTGTAAATTAAAGTCTCCCCCAGCATAATTATGAAATCATTCAATCAGTCATTCATTCTTATAAACACTGTCCTTGCCTTGCAATTTTATACTACCTTAGTGTAGTCTTAAGTATTTAATCCAGGATGCTTCCTTATCTCTGAAGTTGCTATTAAAACAAAAGCCTGGAATGTGTAACAGATGCACAACTGCAGCTTAGAAAATTGCAATCAATGGAATATTATCAAAGTTTCATCTTCAACTTATAGGGTGTGTGCCTGAGGCATATTGGCAACACACTTGTTTGTAGGACAGGAGGCTTGCAGGTTCAAAGCCACAAAGCACTGAAAAACCTATGTTTGCCTTGTCATTGTCTTTCACGTTCTCTTTTAAACACAGGATGTGCCTCTCTTTGTAGATGTCTGCCACAGATATGACTAGATACACAAAATACTATTGAGCACATTAGTCACATTTTCTAACCGATTTTCAGCCAGCCCCTATTTTAAGACAGGATTTTTTAAGTTGAATTTTCAGGGTTGAGTAGTAACAATACAATTTTCAGAGGGGACTCGTGATTCTGGGTGCCTATCTTGAGTCAGATTAAAAGCTGGCGATTTCCAGAAGGGTATTCACGTTCTGAAATCCAGGCTCTGCTGTCTCAAACTGGGCACCCAAAAGTTGAAGAACCCCAAAACAGTAGTCGCTTCTGAAAATCTTGGCCATGGGCCCTTCTACATAAGTTTAGTCAAGTATTCCAGACAGATGGACTGCGAAAGGAGAGAGAATACCTGAGTAAACAACTGGGAGTTAGATTGGCAGGAATCTAGTCACTGACTTGTGTAACTTTGGACAAGTCACTTAACGTATCTGTGTCTGAATTTGGCCACTTAAGAGATAGCTATAAATAGCATATGCCAACCTCAAAACTTTTGTAAGATTTTGTTCAGTTAAGGAGCTAAGTGTAACAAACTAATTCTTTCAGTAGAGTTCCAACAGGCATGATCTGGCCCAATCTCTAATATATGGAGAGATTTCCATGAAAGTGGCACATTATTATTAGTTGCTGGAGCCAAGTAACTTCCTACTGGTACATTGTAAAATTCACAGGGTTTGGCACTACTTAACATTGCTCCCCTTTGCAAGTAAATCCTCTGTGCCATGTGAAAGAGACCCAGCCAGGGTGACTAACATGGTTATCACTGATGAGATTGTGTAGTTTTGTTCTTCTTGAAAGAATATCATTTGCACTTTCACTGAATAGATGGGGAGATTTCTAGACATTAACATCTATACAAAATAAGAACTTTCACGTCTCGCCATCATCAAAACATAAACGAAGATGTTGGTTTGGGGACCAATCGAGCCTTCTAAATTATTCAGCTCTGAAAGTTCCCAGTTAGAATGTTTTCTTCAAAGTCATTTGTCTCTAGATTACAACAGGTTCAAACCACATCTGTCTAATGAAGCTCATGCTGAAAATCTCGGTTGGAAGTTCAGGGAATCAGGTCCATCCATCAAATCTAGTCATGATTATTTCATAAGCAACGTTGAATGTTCAATCAGGTCTTTAACTCATCACTTCAGTTATCACAGCTTAACCATTCAAGCATCATTTACAAGAATTCATGCTGAATGTTACTGGATGCAACTAAATCCCATTAATAAAAAACAGAACAAGTGTCAGTTGACACCGTAGTAACATGTATTTTAAACACCCCAAAAGGGTCTAGGTATTTTATAGCTCCCTCCTCTTAACCCCATCACCATAGTAACCGAGCACCTCCAAAGTATTTAGAAAGAAATAGCTCCCCTCCACTGCTCTCCCTAGCTTGATTAATTTCAACCTCTTTTTTGCCTACTTGTGTGTATGAGAAAGGGGTATGATGTGTGTGCAGATCAACAACCCAGACATTTCAGAATAGAGTGAGTTAGGTAGATGGTGTTAGCATGTGTACACACACACTAACTCCCCACCAGTGTCTTGACAAGACCTAGGCAATTGTATCCTTCCATTCCTCTTTGCTTCTTCCGTCCTGCCCCGCTGTGGCTTTGCTTAGGGTGAAGTTGACTGAGAAGTCAGTCTCTGGAGTGCTCCATGCCAGTGCTCAAGATATGGGCATTCTAGTCAATGCCACATGGCCAATTTCTGCCCATAGAGTTGAACGGCAAGACTGCACGGAACAGGATCAACAGGGCAAAGAAGTGACAGTGGGGAGGCATAAAGATGGAATGCAGAAGGGAAGAGAGGAAGAAATAGTCAGTGAAGCCAGACAGCAAAAGCAGGGAGAGGTCAGTTCTTTCTGAACTGTGCCCCTGTATAATTTATTTTCATGCCATGGCCTGCAAAAGGATGGATATTCTTTTAGTCCCCTTGCCTTTCGCATTGCCACTTATCTTTTCGGTCATGAAGGAGACTTTGAAGATTAATGTTGCAGAATCAGAGTTTATGGTATCCACATGTCTGCAAATTCCTTTTGGAGTACATCGAACAGGTCAATCAATAGCACCTAGTGCCCCCTTAAAACTGGGTTAATCATCTCTAAGGGATAAAATTGTACATATTTCAAAGTATAATTACCTTGTGTAATGCTCTAACAAGGTTCATTTTCTATCTGGCAATCTACAACAGAGGTTTCCCACACGATATTTATATGATCTGATCCGTCTCTTGAAACTCTTGTTGAATTGAAAGAAGATTTAAATCTCAAGTTAATGTTAAAGATGGCCATGTAAACTGAAATAGAAAATAATGTTTTAATTTGAAGACTAGAGTCAAACAAGTTGGACCAGCTTCTACATTAAACATATTTTCTAGGCTGAAACACCAAATACTAGCCATTCAGGCCCCCAAAATCTTTGTACCTAATAAAGATTCCAGTTGTCATCATCATCATCATCAACAGTAGCTGTTGTAGCAGAAGGGGGGGTTGATATGTAATAACATTATGCACAGTGAGAGCTGCTATGTAAGAATATTGATATGTAACCTAGTTACTGAGAGAGACAGGAAAATTAATACTGGGGTAATGAATGTTTATTACATGTAGGGTTGGAAGGATTAGCTTTTTATCTGTAAGTGTCGATTTCATCATACACACATGAACCAACACACAAATATTTCCATTGATAATAGAAATTTACAGCTAGGCAAAGAAAAAAAATGCTGCTTGAGAATTTAGATTTGATTTAAGGATGTTTACTTGGTATATTTTGACATGTGATGTTGACAATTGTTGTTTCATCAGTTATAAAGCTTTAACTTTTTGAATCTCAGCATATACTGACATTAAATAATTATTCTCTGACCACCCTATTGTCAGCTCCTCCGTAAATTTCACACAGCTGTGGGAATTTAAGTTGATAAACACTGAAAAAAAATACACTAACCCCATCATTTTGTGCAACTATGAAAATTTAGATACAAATAAAAAAAATCTTTAAAATAAACATCAATATTGTCCATCAAAATTACAAAAATAAAATTGAATTCTGCCAAGCCTAATTATATGCCACAATGTTTTAATCCAAGAGGGGGCTGTGTGAAGAACAAACAGGAAAGCAACACAATGGCTGTCCAGACAAGAACATCTAGGTACACACCTGGGAGACAGTGTCATGGCTGACCAGGCCTAATGGGTGGAGCTAGTATCAGGACCCTAGAACTTGAGCCAAGGGGCAGAAGACAGGAGAGGGAACAGGCTAGAGTGGATTGGAGCAGGGCAGGAACAAGGCAGGAGCAGAGCTGGAGGAAGGTTGGGGACTAGGTCTTGTGGAGTAGCTGGCTGGGGATCAACCTGGTTGCATAATCCAGACGTAAGTAGTGCACACTGACCAATACGGACTCCAGGAGCACTGACAATTAGGTCCTCCAGGGGCAGGGCGACACATCCGGTGTTGCTTGGTCCCACAAGGCTCACAGCCCATCAATCGTGCTCTGCCAGAGCTGTTGGGTGGTGGTGTGGATACAACGGTTGCTGCAGCAGCAGACCGATGTTCTAGACTCACACGTCTTCCCAAACAGGCCAAGATGTTAACATCAAGCATTCTCTCTCCTAGAAGTTGTGAGTTTACACACCAAAGGGCTACAACCAATTAAAAAGTGCTTGGAGTCCTGCAAAGGGAGGAGGGACGTCCAGGGTGATGCCAGTGAGCTGAAAAGGAGAAGCCACTATAGATGGGCTCTGTGGAGAAGTTTGGCTTTCCCCAATCCAGGAAATGGGAAGCCTAGGGAAATTCAGGCTGTTTAACATGTTTTCTCTGAAATACTTTTGTTCTAAATAAATGCTTTGATTTAAGGAGGTTGTTCGGTCACTGCTTACCACTGTCATTGCCCAACAGGGAACTGAATTGCATAAATCAGGCTGTGGCTGAGATAAAATCAGTCGCTGACAGGGGACAGCAGCCCAGCACGCGGTCTCTGAGTGGGAGAATTGAGTGATTCTACAGAGAGGCGGGTGACAGCTAGAAGCCCGAGACCATGAAGGCTCAGAGGTTCAGTTTGCCCAAGAACAGGGACAGCTATTACCCGTATAGTACATGTGACAAATAAACAATTCTGCTTCTTACCAGTAGGAGAAAGTGTACATTACAATAAAGTAATTAAGTTACTGTGTTCGCTGGCCAAGCACAGCTGTTTGAAAGCTCGTAAAGAACTGCCTCTTCCCCTAGGGGAGTGGTTCCCAAACTGGGGTTCATGAACCCCTGGGGGTTCACAAAGTGTTACCGGGGGTTCTTGGGAAAAAATTCCCTAATGGTGGACAGAGCAAGCAGCCCGGAGCCTCTGGACTTCCAAGAGCTAAGCAGATCAAAGCAAGTGTATCTATTACACTGAGGAGATTTAAACTTCAAAACTCCTTATAAGAAATGGAAAGAGAGGTGGATATTTTTTGCTGTTTTTAAAATAAATAAGCAGCTAGTATTGTTTTTAAAATTATTATGAAGAACAAGTTTAAGCTTTGTTGTAACGTGCGTTGTTTGCCTGGACTGCTCAAGACCTGAATGCTTGTGTAGGAGGAGCTCTTTGAGTTGGCTTCTTAAATACCTTTATGCTGTTTCACATCTGATACTCCTTGATGAAACATAGGAGCCTTGTCTTGTAACAGGCTTATTCAAAGTGATGCAAGCTACGAAAGTGAGATCTTGGAAGAGTGTTGCCGTTTTCATAATGTAATAAAAATACTGTAATGATAAATAATAATAATAATAAATAATGTGTAATAACCATGTCATAAAAACACATTTAATATTTCCAAGATCACTTCTTTTTATAATTTATACTCAGGTAAAGGAGAAAATCCCTGGAAATATTCATTTTTAGGAGGGGCTTCATGAGACTTGACATTTTAGTGAAAAGGGGTTCACAGATAGTTAAAGTTTGGGAACCACTGCCGCTAGGAGGTAGCTTTGAGATGCTGTCAGAGATGTGTCCATTTGCTGATGTGTCTCATTTGGAGAGCGTATGGCTGAGGTAGCAACAGCATTAGAGGAGCCTAAACATTACCGATGTTACCTGCAAAGGGAAGCAAGCTGCATTTGTCTTCTTCTCTAGCAATCTGTCTGACAGGTTATTTATGGACAAATGGATCCCACGTTTAGGATCTAAACTGGCCAGCCTATGTACGTATGTGGCCCTTGTCGCCATAGGATCTTAACGCCTTACCATCACTAATGGATTTTACCCAGGGCACAAGATACATCTGGTGATTTACCCAAAGACACAAAGTCTCTACCTGAACCAGGACCAGCATTCAGGTCTCCTGAGCCCTAGTTTACAGCCCTACTTCTAAACCATTCTCTTCCCCCACCAGTCCCTATAGGGATTATAGCAGTTTAGAAAAACCCCAGAGTTTAGGTACTACATGATTTGTATCAGGCAGCATGTGTTGTTGCAGCCCTAGGATCAAATCTCTGCATCTTCTTACTTCCAGGGGGAGTGAGAACTGTGCCATGAAGATTCTAGTCAGAGGTACCTCATTTCGGAGCTCCTAAAAGAGACCGTATCCTTAGCAGCGCCACCACGAACACGAACAATGCACTCTGTTAAGTTGTGCCTGCAGCAAGTAGATGTGTTTTTCCATTAAGCTTCTTTGTTATTCACCTTCTGGGGATTGACTAAATTAGGTTTAAATCACACCCTGGGCAAGTGGAGGGGGAAAAAACACAAATGCAGTGGGTTTTCCCAGTTCCACACTCAGGCTTGTCTTCACGTACAGTTCCGTGAAGAGCTTCTCCCATCGGTGTAGTTAATCCACCTCCCTGAAAGGCAGTAGCTACGTCGATGGCAGAAGCTCTCCTGTTGTCTATACAGGAGGGTAGGCCGATATAACTACGTTGCTGTGGATTTTTCACACTCCTGAGCAATGTAGTTATACCGATATATGTCTATAGTGTAGACCTGGCCTAGGTCTATCTAGCTTTGAAGGTTCTGACTGAAGCTTTGGCTCCACCCCCCCTACTTCTGCAGTGCTCCTGCTTGAAGTGATGAACTAGATGTCTGCTGCAGGTGTTGTATACAAAAGCGCCTTTGACCTTGCTGGATGATCATGGCTGCCTCAACGGGGCTGGGTGGGGCGTAATAGCAGCCAGTTGCCAAAGAGTAGTTGAAAGCAAGTTCAGTGGGGAGGATTCTCTTCTCATTTACACTGGAGTAAATCAGGAGTAATGCCATTGAAGTCAGTGGCGTTATACTGGCACAAAAACTCATTCCACTGAGAAGGTAGATAGGGTCAGTCTCTGTTCTGGACCAAACCACAGAGAAGGAGCAGCCTCAACTTTCCCCCCTGGAGTTAAGGACCTCTACCCAGATTGAGGATCACCAGACTTTCCCTCCCAACTTCAGCTGAGCTGCCCTGCTTCACTCAGCTAGCTAGAGAACTCATTAAAGAGGGTCAAGGAAAGAAACGTCGGATTCCTTTCTGCTCTGGCGAAGGGCTGATGAGATAGCACATTGCAACGAGGCAAAGAATACCCATTACATACCATGCATATCACTGTCCCTTGCACTCTCTCCTGCCACCCAGGAAAAGAGTCAGTGCAGAGAAGGAGCTAAATGTTCAAGGGGAACAGCCCCAGAAGCTTGGGAAGAGGGAAGAATGGCTTTCCACCCTGCCCTTTCATGAGCTTCCCTTAAATAAGAAGCCGAATGCAGCAAGAAGCACCCTTTCCTGATGTGAAATGCACTTGGAACAACCAGCCTTCATGGATTGTCATTGGGGAATCAAACTAAATACCTTCAGCACTAAAAGCCTGAGCCTTTGCCACTTGCGCTAGAGCAGTAAGGCCAGTACTGAGATGGTTGATTCTCTGTGGACCAGCCACTAGAGGGGGCCTGTAACACACCAAACAGTGGGTGATAACTGTGGTCTGAGGACTTTCAGTGTAAGTCAGCCCAGGACAGGGGAGGCAGCTACGTTATCATAGCTCATCTGTCATCTCAGGTGTGACACTGCTGAGGCTTGAAGAATTTGGTTTGAGGGAAAACAAGGCCAAAGGTGAATGTTGTCAAGAGAACACTGAGTCCTGTGAGCTAGGAGAGAGATGCAAGAGACCTCTATCAATCACAGGACTAATAACTGTTGTAAGTTCTGCTACGGATATGACAGTTACTCTTTCTACCATCATATGAATTACTGTGCATTTTAGCTGACCCCTGCTTGCACTCCTGTATCCTTGAATCAGCTGTTGCATAAAGACTTAATGTAGTAGTGGCATGAAGCCTATGTAGAAGCATTTAAGGAAACCAAGAGGCTTGTGGTTCCATGCACACTGCTCGTGGATTATGATCTGGAACTTTCTATGAGATAGTTGTAAGCAAATGCTGTGCTAGGGGTCTCATCAGATGACCCTGGGAGTGACTCACATAAAGGATGGTTGTCAAATGCTATTGCTTATTTAGTCCAGTCCCAGACTACATTGTCCACGGGCGTAGTGTTTCTCTGTAGTCTCCTTTCCAAAAGCAGGTCTTTGGTTTTATTTAGAAGCATTCAACATGCCTTAGGGCCTCCCCAGAATCATAGACATGGAGGGCTGGAAAGGGCCTCAAGGAGTTGTCAAGTCCATCCCCCCGTACTAAGGCAGGGCTGAGAATCCTTCACGACAGCTGTGATGCCACAGCAGTCAGGATAAAGGATTCTGGGGAGCATTTGGGAAGGTCCTGCTGCAAGCAGCCACTTATAAATGGGCCCCTTTCTGAAGCTACACATTAAGTGCCACAAGAGAGGACCACCACCTGGCTTGCTGTGCTGGATGGAAGGATGAGTGGACGGGACTGAAGTACCAAATTCCATCTGTACCTAAGGTGCCAATGCACCTGTTGGGCCCGGGCAGCTGAGCAGTGTGATTATGTGCACAGTGACAGAAGGTTTGAGGAGGCCTTTCACTCACAGCAGCACCCCCCCACCACCACCATTATGCTCAGATAAGGAGACCCTCAGTTTAGCCGTGCTATGGCTGTGTGCGAATTTGGAAAATGACTTAACCTCTCTGCATTGTTTTGTCCATAGGAGTAACTGGTGAGGCATCTTTAAAATCTGATCCATTGACAATTGCAAAGCCCGAGGGCTTCTTTTGATTTTTTAAAGTCATACTACCATACTACTATGGGGCAAAGGGACCCAAAGAGATTCAGTAACTTCCTAAAACCCTACTGGATGTCAGTGGCAGGGCTGGGAACTGAAGCCAGATCTCCTGAATTCCAGGCCAGCGCCTTAACCATCACAAGAAGACACCTTCTTGCAGCTGTATATTTCTAGCATAACCCCACTGACTGAAACAGAGCTACTCTGGATTTACCCGCTGTACTGAGTGCATAATTGGTCCAAAAATGCCTTTATTTGCCAGTGACCTTAAAGAACAAAAAGATTGCTGCTGATTTTGACCTTGAGTTGTCCTTATTTCAGTGCAATGACAACTCATATGTCACTCTTCCTTACCAGAACAAGCCGTTATAACCACTTTCTGAAGCTGCTTGCACACATACCCCTGCTGTACATCAGCCATCAGAAAGCATTTTATCCTCTTTCCCCCCTCCCCTTTGCCAAGTTTCTGCTGCTTTTAGAATCATTGAGAAGGGAGCACAAACTGAGCCATTTCAAGTTCAGGTTTTAGGCTGGTCTCTTCAGGGGTCCCCCTGAATCCCACTCTGGGCTCCCTTTGTTGCCGTGGTTGAGTATAGTAGTGCTGAACTTCAAACAAAACATAGCAGACAACTGGCAAAGAGCAGAGATTAATATTTTCAGAACGTTGCCACCTTGGGTAGCTTTGGGGTGGAGGGAAATAAAGCAAGCTAACTGTTAAGTTCACCCAAGCCAGAATGCAGATAATGCTGCTGGCATAGAAAGTAGACAGTTTATAGGTCTGAGATAGTGTTACTAGTACAAATACTGACTGACTGCAACAGAGAGCAAGACAGTATGTGTAAGATAAAGTGGCCCCCAAATCTTGTTTCACTTACATAGGTGTAAATCAGGATGAATTTCATTGAAATGAACAGAGATAGATCTCTGTATATCTGCTATAAATAAAAGGAGAATTGAGTCCACACTGTTGCATTTCATCAAGTACTTTCCCAGCAAGGCAGGAGTTAAAAATCAAGGAACCCTTTCTCTCCCCGACCTCCAAACACACACGCCACCAGCCTGTTAAAACACACAAGTATCTCAGATGGCTTTATCAGCAGACGTCAAAATTGCCATAAAGAAAGTAGTTAGGATGCTAATAGTGTAACAGTCCAGCTTGGCATGAAAATTCCAGAAAGCTTGCTTAAATCTAAATGTGAACATTAAATGGCATAACAGTACCTGCTCAAGCAATAGCATTGTGGCGCAAAACACAGAGCTCATCGATAAGATAGGTCTATGGAAGATGGAAAGAATAGCACTTAAATATATGGGGAGTCCCACTGAAGTCAATGGAGTACTCACACATTTTGTGTTATGCACGTCCTTACATGCAACAAGGTCTACTACCAGTGGGTCTCTATATGGGGGCAAAATGAGGAAGATTTTGTGCTTGTTTACACCAGAGGGTAACGTTGTTAACTATATTGCTGTTTAAAGTGGGAAAACCCACTTAGGCCTGTCCACACAAAAAAGGGTTTGCTGGCATAGCTATGCTAATAAAGCTTTACACACAACCCCTCCTAGTGGAGACAAACTGAGAAGAGAAGGAGACCTGCCCTCTTTTGGAAACAGGGGATGTTGCAAACACATACTCATGTGAGTAGTCCTGACTTATACAGGTATCCCCATTAACGTCAGTGGAAGCTGTAGGTGCTCTGCACTTTTCCGGTTCAGACTGTAAAAGAGGAAGTTATGAACAGACTGGAATGGAATAAGACTGGGTCAGCCATGCATCACATAGATCTCTGAGGGTATGTGTACTCTGCAATTAGACACCCGTGGCTGGCTCATGCTAGCTGACTAGGGCTTGCAGGGCGTGGGCTGCAGGGCTGTTTAATTACAGCGTAGACGTTTGGGCTCAGGCTGCAGCCCGAACTCTTGGACCCTCCCACTTCGCAGGGTCCTAGACCCTGGGCTCTAGCCCAAGCATCTACCCTGCAATGAAACACCCCCTTAGTCCAAGCCCGAGTTAGATGACATGGGCCAGCCTCCAGGTCTTTAACTGCAGTGCAGACATACCCTTGGATGGTAAGAAAAAATATTGCGAAGATTTTTACTGCACAGCTTTAAGGTGGGCCCTTTTTGTTGTTCTAGTTTTGCAGTTTTATTACCTGCTCTATAGGAGACAATTAAACAAAGACTCAATCTATTGATCTTATTTCTGTATCCATTCATTTCTTCCCTAAATTAGATCAAAATCCCAGAATATCTGCCTGATTCTCCTCTCACGTACACCAGCCTGAATCAAGAGTGTTTATTTCTTCTGCCTGAAGATCCCAATCAGGGCCCCATTGCATGTGGCACCATGCCAATAAATTATACAAAGACAATGCCTACCGATCTAGGCTTTAAAAATAAACAGGGTAAAGCAGACAGATGGGGGTGGGAAGGCGTGGAAAGACTGTAAAAAACAGGTGTCATTGCATAAGTTAGTCACATTGGTTTCAGTTGAGACAAGGGGACAGCAGGCTCACCAATGCCAGAGGAGAATGATTTGTGAGCCTCACAGCAAAAGTAGGGTTTGAAGGAGGGATTTGAAAGGGATAAAGTGGCGGATTTGCAAATTTGCTGGGGAATTGTTGCCCAAAACAAAGGGGTGGCAGGAGAAAAAGCATGGAGGTGTTTGTGGGGAAAACAGAGAAGACTGTGAATAACTAGTTAGCACTTACAGAAGAGTTAACTTCAGTGAACAAGAGAGTGAAGTCAACAGAGTTGGGTTAAGATTAGGATCAGGCTCCTGTGAGTTCAAAGCTCCCTACCCTTTTGAAGCAGGAGTGGCGAAAGCTTCCTAAAAGTGTGGGGGCCACTGGTGCCCGAACCGTGGCCCCACCACTGTGCCACCCCTTTCCCTCCCGGGGGCCCACCCCCCTGCCGCCCCTTATCCTTAAGCGCCTGCCCCCATACTGTCCTTACCCCGAGGCCCCGCCCCCACTTTCTCCTCTCTGCCCCTCCCCCCGTCACTCAGCCTTATAGCCAGTAAAAAGTGGGAGGGCATAGTCCTTCCACTTTTAAAAATGATGGGACCCTGCCCCTCCCCGGCAGCCTCCTGTTCTGATACCCCTGTTTGGGATTCAAAGTACTATAGCAGGGGACCTGTGGTTAGGTTCATTACAAGATGTAACTTCTGCTTGTTTCCTTCCACTGCATGTTCACACATTAGCTATCTAATATATTTATACAGAATTATTTATCCTTTACTTGTAATTAGTGATTATGTCCTGCTCCTCCGATCCTCACCCTTTAATGTGAAGCCCTATTGATTAGGTTTCAAGAGCCCAGCTCACCGGAGAAGTTTATGCGGCAGCATCAAATGATTTACAGTGACTAATGATGTAACACAGGAGTATCATTTGGCCTAGCTAATAGGAAGTAGGATACCAGTCAATAGCTGTAATGGCTTTGTTAGTGGCCAGGACTCCTTGTAAGATGGGAATGAGTTGCCACTACCTACTTATTACCTTTGGGCCAAAACCTCAATAGAGCTACCCAGATTTATCCCAGCTGAAAGTCTATATGGTATTTATATGGCCCTCAGCACTGTATGATCGGAGCACTTCAGAGTTATTAATGACTTTATCCTCATGACTGGCAGCGACCGAGTTATGAGCAGTCTTGCCTAGTGGTTGGAGCAAGACTCTAGCTTACCAGTTAGAGCTGAACTCAGATGGGGTAGGTTCAGGAGTGATGCCAAGGACAATAGCTGGGAGTCAGAGACCAAAGCCTAAGCCAAAGGGATAACAGGAGCCGCAGATCTGAGCCAGGAGTCAGATATCAGGAAGGAGCTAGAACAGGTACAGGTAGGGGTGGAGGCAGGGACAGAACCAAGCACAGCTGCAGGCTAGAAATGCATTGAACAGCCACTGGCCTGCTGCTGAACTTAAGTATCAGCCTGCAGACTCCTGCAGCCAGTCAGGCGGCGCGGTCAGTCAGCCAGGGCCAGCTGCAAACATTGGGTTGTGAGGAGGCTGGCCCCTAACAATGGCAGACCTATGGAGTAGAGATGTATTATCTCCCTTTTACAGATGGAGAATTATCCAAAGTTACACAGGAATTTCATGTCAGCGCTCAGAACGGAAACGATATCTTAGTGCCTGTCCATTGCCTTATCCACAAGCCCACGTTTCTTCTATTAAGGTAATAATTGGGGATATTAATCTATGGGTATGTCTACGCTGGCAGAGTGACAGCGCCGGCAGTTACAGTGCCGCTCAGAGAGCACTGAAGGGAAGCCGCTGTTGTGTGTTCACTCTGTCAGTTGCCCACGCAATAGTGTGTTCACACTTGCAGCGATATTCAGAGCGGTGCACTCTGGGCAGCTATCCCACAAGGCATCTCTTCCTCTTCTGCTGCTAAGACTTGTGGGAAGACGGAGGGGGTCCCGGGGCATCCCGGGTCCTGTCCCAATGCCCCGTGATGTATTGCCTCACATCCCAGCAATCGCTGTGCTTCCGTCCGCATTTCTCACCATCTTTCAACGGTTTGTGTACTGCGCGCTCTGCCTCTTTGGCCTGCAGGAATGGATCCCGAACGTTGACCAGTATGCTGCTCGCTCTAACACGTCACGAGTGGCAGTGGAGTTATTCCTTAAACTACAAAGGCAAGAGGAGTGCGACTTTCATCTCACCACGCGTAGTAGCTATGACACGAGATTGCTTGTGGCATTCATGCAGGTGCTGACCACAGTGGAACGCCACTTTTGGGCTTGTGAAACAAGCGTTGAGTGGTGGGATCAGATCGTCATGCACATCTGGAATGACGAGCAGTGGCTGCAGAACTTTTGGACGAGGAAAGCTACATTCATGGGACTGTGTGATGAGCTCGCCCCAGACCTGTGGTGCAAGGAAACGAGAATGAGAGCTGCCCTGCCATTGAAGTAGCGTGTGGCTATTGCACTGTGGAAGCTGGCTACTCCAGACTGCTACCGATCGGTCGCTAACCAGTTCGGAAGGGAAAGTTGACTGTGGGACTTGTGTTGACGGAAGAGTGCAGGGACATTAATCGCATCCTGCTCCGAAAGACCATGACTCTGGGCAACATGCATGACATTATGGTTGGCTTTGCACAAATGGGCTTCCCTAACTGTGGAAGGGTGATAGATGGTGCGTATATTACAATTCTGGCACCAGACCACCTAGCCAATGAGTACATTAATCGGAAGGGGTATTTATCAATGGTTCTCCAGGTGCTTGTGGATCACCATGGGCGTTTCACAGACATTAACACAGGCTGGTCCGGAAAGGTGCATGCATCTTTCGGAACACTGGCCTGTTTAGGAATCTGCAAGCAGGGACTTTCTTTCCAGACCAGAAGATCAACATAGGGGAAGTCGAAATGCCCATTGTGATCCTGGGAGACCGCATCTACCCCTTAATGCCATGGCTTATGAAGCCATACACGGGGCACCTTGACAGCAGCAAGGAGCAGTTCAACAACAGGCTGAGCAAGTGCAGAATGACTTTTGAGTGTGCTTTTGGCCATTTAAAGGCCCGCTGGTGGGAGGGATAGCTCAGTGGTTTGAGCATTGGCCTGCTAAACCCAGGGTTGTAAGTTCAATCCTTGAGGGGGTCATTTAGAGATCTGGGGCAAAAATCTGTCTGGGGATTGGTCCTGCTTTGAACAGGGGGTTGGACTAGATGACCTCCTGAGGTCCCTTCCAACCCTGACATTCTATGACTCATTCTATGACTCTATGACTGGTGCTGCCTCTATGTGGAGCTGGACCTGACCAATGACAATATTCCTCTGCTTATAACCGTGTGTTGTTCACTCCATAATATTTGTGAAGGGAAGGGTGAAATCTTCACTCAGGGCTGGATCTCTGAGGCTCAGTGCCTGGAGGATGAATTTGAACAGCCAGAGACCAGGCCTATTAGAGGGGCACAGCACGGGGCCATAAGGATCAGGGATGCCTTGAAGCAGCAATTTGAAGCTGAAAGCCACTAATATTTGTTGCAATACTCGGGAGTGCAGTGCTTGTAACGCTAGGAGTTGATTGTGATTGGCGTAGACGACGCAATGTAAAGGTTTAAGATAATTGTCTGTTGCTTTGCAGGGCTCTGTTTGCTTTCAATTAATAGAATAAAAAGATGGCTTTCAAACCAACACAATTCTTTTATTAAAACAACCACCACCCAAGGGGAGAGAGAAACAAAAAAAAACCAACACATCAGCAATGAGGGGGATGGGGGAAGGGAAGGTCCCAGGAGGAGGTGGGGTCCTGGGATGGTTAAAGATCTGTATATGGCCAGGGATCATATCCAACCTTCTCCTTTGGAGTACAGTGCAGCGGGTACTGTGCTTCAGCAGGGCTAAACTGTTTCTTTGCTGCTACAATGTACAATAGCTTTTGAGATTAAAACCATTCCTATGGCACACTTCACAGCCTTTCAGACAATACACACACCATCACTGCAAAGTGGGGGTGGAGGGGAGGGAAATGGCAGAACAGCCATCCCATGGAACAACAGTGGGAAAAGAGGGCTTTTTTGGTTGTTTTTTAAATCCAGGAAAGCCTGGCTAACCCCTTTTCTTATTATAGGATCTTTCAATCTCCTCGAGTACCCTCCGAGATTACACTCAGCTAATTTAAGTTGGGAGCATCAAAGGCTGATGAGATTTCAACTGTATGGTTGCAAGGTGGAGGGAGATGCTACCACGCTACCACTTTTCTCACAGAGGGTCAGGACACCTATGACTGATTCCATGGGAGTTTCCCAGAAAGGTTCCATCCAGGGCTTAGGGGCTGTTCCTTCGCCCACCCAGCATTGGCAGGGGATCCAGGCCCAAAGCCATCATGTGCATCAAGGGGAAATGCCTTTGTAACTCAAATCACAAGACCCACTATCCCTGGCTCCTTCAGAATCCGTTCTCCCATGGGGTATCCCGTTAGCCACTGCTGCTGCATCCCCTCCCACCCCAAACCCTCCTCAAAGAGATTTTTAGAGGTGCAGTCCCTGCAGTCCTATGGGAAGAGCTGGACTCCTTCCCAACTCCTTAGCTGGCCCTCCTTGTCCAGAGTCTCTCACCTACAAAAGATGTGCACACACTGAGAGTTCCTTCAGGGATAGGGAAAGAAGAAATATTGAGTAGGGGGCAATAATCCTCTTCACCATTGCACCCTCCTCAGCCTGTCATTTACTGGGTTTTGCTCCCCTCCCTCCCACAACCAGGATGGAGGAGGGGGAGAGAAGAGACAGCATTTAAGGCCTTTAGCCAATAAATCTCGTCAGGATGAAAAAATCCTGTAGCATTCAATAAAGATTATTTCCTTGCTATAGTATCAGAAGGGTAGCCGTGTTAGTCTGAATCTGTAAAAAGCAACAGAGGGTCCTGTGGCACCTTTAAGACTAACAGAAGTATTGGGAGCATAAGCTTTCGTGGGTAAGAACCTCACTTCTTCAGATGCAAGACACTTGCATCTGAAGAAGTGAGGTTCTTACCCACGAAAGCTTATGCTCCCAATACTTCTGTTAGTCTTAAAGGTGCCACAGGACCCTCTGTTGCTTGTTCCTTGTTATAGAATTCTATAGGATATTTTTAAAAAACTAGAGAGGATATTGTTCCCTACTAAACTCCATAGATTTCTAAAGCACCCTCCTTTTAAAAAGTATATTAGCTAATTCCTATTAAATTCTATAGGACTGCCCCCCTTTCCCTCTACTACATATATGTGTATGTGTTTTAACCCATTCTACACTTAATAGATCTGAGATGGATTCAGGCCGAGGGATTTTTCCTAGCTGAATAAAAGTCATTTTACTTGCTAATCTGTATAGAGTTTTACTGCCATCTGAATAATGAAGACGAATCCGTGTCTGTGGAATGAGTTCTTGGAAGAACACAATTGAACAACTGAGCCATTTTAGCTACTGGTTTGATCATCCGTTCATAATGCATGTATAAGCAAATGTATCCAATGGCTAAATAAGTTTTATTCCCTATATATTTCAATTTTCTTCCAGCCTTTTTTCACTTCCACGCTGCAGTGACACCTTGACGGGCCCTTGATAAATGCTGATTAATCGAATCAGAATTGGGATTTGTTAGTGAACGAAAGCAATGTAAATAAATACAGCAGGTGAACTGGAGTTCATGGTGTCATTGCAGAGATTAAAGAGCTCATGTAAGCCTGATTGGTGTCAAGATGGGTATACATCTTTTTGACTGGACAAGTTTGTTTCTTTAATCATATCACTAGGTTTTTGTTTTCATTACAGAAAATTTTCAGAACATGGATTCTGCTTTGTAGTCTGTTCTTCCTCAGAAATATATTATTTATTTTCTGCACTCTTTTTAGTAAGGTTTTCCATGTTTATTCAGCAGTAATTCTTAAGAGAGAGCACAAAAACACCCTGTGAAGTATCAAATAGCCACGAACTGTTTCCTGATATGTTTCCAAAACAGAGTACAGTACATTTATTGTTGGCATTGCAGTTGGACCCAGATGCTCCAGTCATGAACCAGGACCCAATTATGCCAGGTACTGAATATAGGACAAAAAGACTGTCCCTGCCCCCAAAGAGCTACAATCTAAGTTACACTACAGAGGTAAGTAAGGGGGTAGGATTTGATTTGAGATACTTTTTGGGGACATTTTTGCAAGTTTTCATATTACTTGTTTCTCACCTGCCCACATTTCAGAAATGCTTTCCAAAGTGTGGATAGAGTTGTGGTATATTGGAAACGGTGTTAAAGTTACAAACTATCACTTGTAACTTAAATGTCATGCTTTCCAGATCCTTCTTACAGGCTAGGGGCTCTGTAGGGAAGCATGCAGTCTAGGTCTTCTGCAGTCAGTTTGCAAAGAGCCAGCAAGGTGGTGTGAGTTGTGCCTCTCTGTCTTAGGCTCTGTCTACACTTACAGCAGCGTGTAGAGTAGAGGCGCTGCACATGTAGCTACATGTCATAGAGATCATGTAGTGGTGGGGGGAGGAAGTGGGAGCAGTCTCCAGCGGGGGGGTCTGCTGCAGTCTCTCTCCACTGCCTTGGCCTTTTATTGCAGTGGGGAGAGGCTCTGGCAGTGGGGCACTACACTACTACAAATAGCAGTGTAGACGTGGGACTGTAGATTGTGTGCAGGGTATATAACAGACAGAGATTAAGGGCTGGATTTTAAAAGGATTTAGAAGCCTCTGACACTTTAGGCTCCTAAATCCCATAATCAGGCCCCACTGGGATTCACAAAGCCCCCACTCTGCTGTCACCAAATACTGTAGGTGCCTAAAATTGCTCGGTGCCTACATTTTTGCAGTAAAAGTTCCCTAGGTACATATGTTTCTGCCTCTGTGCATGCACACTGCACCCTCATGCCAGGGTCTGGGCATCAAAGCCTCGGAGTGAGGCACAAACAAGGGAAAGGTAGGCATTCCTCTACCTAACTTATCTTCAGTGCTCGATCCACTAGGTGGGCTCAGAGCACTGGAGCAGTGGGAACTGGATCCCAGGTCTCCCACATCCCTGGTGAGTGAACTAATGGTTATAGTCTCATTGGTCCAGAGGGAGAACAAGCACAGAATCATAGGACTGGAAGGGACATTGAGAGGTTATCTAGTCCAGTCCCCTGCACATGTGTAGGACTAGTTATTATCTAGACCTGAGCTCTAGCTGGAGGAAGACTCTGTAGCCTGGTGGTAAATGCATTCACTGGGGAGGAGGGAGACTCATGATCCAGTCTTCCTGCTCCAGTGACTTTTTAAAATTATTTCTCTACAGTGGAATATGTTCAGCAGGAGAGACTGAGAAATCCCTTCAGCAGAATGTCCCATAGCCCTGTAGATAGAGCACACCCTTGAAAGGAGGCAGATCCCAGTTCAGATCCCTGCTCCCACTCAGGTAAAGTGGGTGGATTTGAACCTGGGCTAAAAGTTTGAGGGAAGTTTTGTCTTCTCTCTCTGCCCCCGGTCCAATACAGACTTCTTGCTAAAACAGCACAGAGAGGGTCTATAGCTGAGAATCCCAAGCAGAGTGGTGGGGCTTAGCACATACCCATTGGCTAGCCTAGGTGAGAAGCAACCTAGCATGCTGGCTTTGTGAATCCCATTTGGAGGCAACTGTCTCTTCCACTTCATTGTATAGGGAACCTAGGTGCCCAACTCAGGCTTTGTGAATCCCAGTGATTTTCTAGCTGCCTAACTTTCTTTGTTAACTAAGCCCTTGGATCCTTGCCAAAGTCTCAGACATCCTAGAAGAGAACTGGAAATTGAGTCCAGTTTTCCTGAATCCTAGTCCAGTGCCTTAGCCTGAAGACCATTCTCCACTCTTGGTCCTGGGCATTCAGGAATTTGTTGTGTGTCTGTGGAATGGGAGGTAGAAGGCGGTTGGTTACTAGGAGGGAGTTGGATTAATTTAGGTAGATATTACTCTCAGATCTCTTTCTTGAGTCCCTTTAGCTGGCAGGGATTTAGGTTTGAATTGGCCGTGTACTGAATTGCACAATGTTTAATGAGGAAATTTGGACTCTTTAAAAATTGGGCTAGGGCACTGTAGTGTTAAAATTATTTTTCTGTTTTCTCTCTTTTATTTCATCAAGTGTGTTGAGTCTTTTCTGGCAAGCTTGCTCCCCTTAGGATTGTTCTTTGTTTCCTGTGGAAACTTCATGTAGTTTGTTTTGGTTTGCTTTTTTGGTGAGCAAGAGTAGCTGCATGACCTCAACAAGACTTTTCCAGCTCTAATTTCTTTGATTTGTATCAAATATGGAAAAAGAATCACATGCCCAGCAGTTAAATGTAACTAAATCAAAATTATTTGTTTCAGCCATATATTATAGGCAATGTAAACCCAGGCATACCCCCATTTTTAAAGTGTATTTGTTGCTAACACTGCCTCAGATAGCATAAATCTATACAAAGAAATAGCCTAACAATACCTTTTATATAGTTAAGCTTTTTGGGGCAGGACTGGTCATTTATCAGGTCTGTAGAGCACCCAGCACAGTGGCACCATGGCCTCGCTGAAACCTCTTGATAATACTGCAGTGTAAATGTTTAATAGTAATAATTTTCAATGTACTGTCATATTACAGAAGACAGAGGTACTGCCTCACACTACATAAAAGAATTAGCTCCAATATTCCCAGGCTTACAATTAAATACTGGAGCCTGTTGCAAATATGCAACAAGCCACAGGTAAGAACACTTGCGAGGGAAAACCCAACCCAATCTATGAGAATAATAATAATCTGGTTTATGTGGGGAATACTTTCACTGCATTTAAAAAGGAGACATAACTCAGAACTCAAGGAACCTTGAAGCAAGCTCATTTGAGTTTCAGGACTGGGTTTGTATTTGAATCCCTAGTTTTTGTTCTGGGTCAGAACCATACTGGAAGCATCTTACCTGCCATATCAACTCCTGCTCAAGCCTTCTTGTGAGATTTCAGCTTGAAGAGGATGGCAGATTTGTGAGAGCAGCTGATCTTGCAGGCTTCTGTCATTCAGCTATTTAGGACCAAATTCTCATGAGAGCACTTCAGATTTTTGATACCATCAGATCCAAACCCTGGCCCTGACTCAGTCACAAATCCAAACTTTGACTGAGGCCAGATCAAAATACAAATACTGCCTCCTTAGCCTCTGGCCTAGCTAAGCAGCCCAATCAGGAAAGGGGGTGCAAAGGTGGCTCTAAGCCATCTTTTTTTTTTAACCCCAACCCCAGTGACCGGGGTTACATCAGGCTGACCCCACATCTTAAATTAGAGCAGCTGGAAGGTTGCTCTAATTTTCAATTCTTGCAGATACTCAAGGTGCTGTCATGGCACAATCATCATTAGGGCTTAAGGACTCCAAGCCCATTGCCTCTGCTCAAGCATAGCAATGGACAGTTATATAGAGCCTTATAGAGGGAATCCTACCACAGGCAGTTAAGTTGGTTGAGGCCACTCTACATCAGGAGAGCTTCCCTATTTACAGGCTACATGGTACACAAAGAGTGGCAGAAAAGACTGTATTAGCTTAGTGCATTCCTTGTATCACTCATTTAGTCTCCCCAGAAAGCCCTTCATTAGCAATAATAATGAACCATGGTGGCTGAACACCTTTAAATCCAAAGTAACCTGAATATTTTACAGCCAACACTCATTCAGCAGGAATTCTTTCATGCACAGCTGAAACGCAACAGGCTTTCAACAGTACAAGTACTACACAATGGTTCAGAGTGGAAAGTGAAGTATACCTTTGCCAACTATAGGGTGAGTGGGCAAGTGGTCCTTCAGCTGAGAGAAGCCAGTCATACCAAGAAAGGGAACAGAACGGTTCTCTTCAGGCCTTACCTCTAACCTACTCCCAAAGTCTCCTCAGCAGTAAACACAGTTCCCAGGGACTTATGCTGTAAAGTAAGCAAAATAAGTCCCTAATTTCCCTCAGTCACCAGTGTCAAGACAAACAGAAGTCAGACTTCCTTTCCTGAGGGTTCAAAAGCAACCTCAGTTGCTGCAGAGGGAGCCTGTCTACAGTCAAGGAACACCCTCTCAGAATGTTTGACTCTAGATATTTCCAACATCCAGCCTCTGGACTGCTCCTCTTCCCCCTTTTATATGCTCCAGGTTGGTTTCCCGGGAGGCTAATGGGCTCCAGCTGCTTTGAATCCCTGCACATTAATCCTTACCTTCCTGCAAAGAAGCCCATCCTAGAACCATGGACTTTCTGAAATGGGTTCCAGATGAGGAGTAAACCACATGACACATTTCTCCCTTTTGAGCAAGGCAACAGGTGTGCTCCTTCAATGTGACCATAATCTTCTCATTCCAGGAAAACAACAACCACAACCACCTTGTGTTGCCATGATCATTTTAATTTCCTGGCTGATATCCCATTACCATGCCAGGTACTACTGAGAAATACAGGGGTTTGAGTCCTTCAGGGTATGTAGTCACTGCAGGGCATGTGGTTGATAATTGTTATAAATAGTTTTACTGCTAGATTATACTGTACTATCTTCAAGGCCCAGCAGATGACTAGACATTCTTTCTCCATGAGGGAGTATACAGTCTCTTTAGCAGAGAGAGTGTTTCTACCCCTGGAATGTACATGCAAAGACCACTACTAGGACTCTGTCTACAAATGAACTTCTGCTCATAGTCCAAACTACATAGCACCAGTGGGATACATATGTTCACACTGGCCATATCAATGAGATGTTCTGTAACGGCAGTGAAGTAAGACATCCTGTTGAGAAAGATCATGTTTGCCATTTTGTCCTTGGGTTGGAGTTTTAATCAATGTCTTGTGTTCTGTATGGGGCCACACACACACACACACACACACACACACACACACACACACACACACACACACACACACACACACACCCTGATGGTATGTCTACTTTGCATTTAAACCCAGGCTCAGACTCAGGTTTGAGCCCAAACCCCCATCCTGTCCACACACAAATATTTCTGACTTGAGTCCATAAGCCCTGCTGCTGGGCAGGTGGTCAGAGCCCAAGTCCCACTAGGACTTGGGTCCAAGCCCTGTCTTTTTGTAATGTGGATGCAGTTGAAGACTGGGTCTCCAGACTCATTCCCAGATAGTCACCAACACTTTTCCACAGTCCCCTGGGCCAGTGTTTTCCAGCTCTTTTATCCCAAAAGTACCCACTTGATTTCTGGGAACTGAAAGAAACCCTTCTTTCCCACGCTGGACCACTGCAATGCAAACACAGTTAACCAGCTTCTATGTTAGCTATGACCAGCAACAAGAAGAAGTCTGACACCAAGTGACCACAGGAACAGAGCCAGATTCTGGTAAATCTATGGTGCAAGGCAAACAAAAATACCCAAAATGGTCATATGTACCAGGATGCTGGTAAATTTTACAGTAAATTGCTTGAACACACTTTGTTTCATTATGAAATATATTCAAGAGACCAAATAGCCAATATCAGTCAGGTTGATTGCTAAAAGCCAATAAGGATATAGCACAGGAAAAAGATTCCACATGATATTAGTCTCTGGGAAACCATCTCGTGCAACATTGTTACATTCACCTTACTTGGCAAGTGTGCTCCCAAAGTTGCGCCCCAAAGCCATCCTTTTATACCCTACCTGTTTACAAGTGAAAGGTACAGTACGTTATTTGAAACTTGATTTAACCAATCTCAGCATCATTATCCCTTTGTTCTGAACCCATGCTTTCCAGATACCTGTAATGGGGGATGGTGTTTGTGTATGGGTGTGTGTGTGTAGTCCATAAGTGCTGTATTAACCTTCTGAAATGCACCGGTGGGAGAGGGGGTTGTATGTAATCCATGGAACCCATATTATGAGTCCAGAAGTGCCAGGGAGCGGAGTGTTTTGTGGTCCTTTGTTGTAGAAGTATGAGCCTGGGGCTGGGGGCTGGTATTTAGGTGATGTACCCTATTATGAGTCTGGATTGTCCCTGAGTTATGCATATAGTCCATGGCCATATTATGGATCCAAATTGTCCAGTGTATTTATATATCATCCACGGGGGCTGTATTATGTGCCCAAGCTCCACCAGGGTGACTGGATGAATGCAGAGATTTCAGGGAGGCTGCACTACACCTGTAGGCTACCACAGCATCCTGTTGATTCCCCCATGAATTTTCACCCAATCCTGTTTGCTGATGATTGAAAACTTTCCCCAGAGCAGGAACTCCAGACGGGTGGTCATGTATCAGGGCAGGGCATGTATATTAGGGTCTTCTCTGTATTGTCACTAGCCCTCTCTATTAATTCATGTGCTGGTCAATCACCATAAGCCTAAAAAAGCTTGTTAACATACAAGTCTGGCCTGCCTGTGGTAGCCTGGAATAGAAGATCCCTTTGCCATTCAGGATGGAACTGAACTTTCCAGAAAGTGGACTGCCTAAAAGGATTGCAAAACCATAGGCAATAAACCATGGAAGTGGTGTCCCTCAAACCTCCCTCCACCCCATAAGGGGATAGTGGTCTGGAATTTTAGAAATAATCTAAATTGATTCTGTAAATTAGACCTTACCATAATGTCTGATGGCTTTTTGCTCTGCTCACCTCTTTGAAGTGTCCAAGGGGTGTCTGAGAACTGAATTTTCCCCCTCAGAACATAATGAAACCCAATGATACAAAAATATCATTTTTGACCTTAAGATTCCACAGCCACTTTTGCTACAGATGAAATCAACCCCTTTTTGAAATACTCAGGTAATAGTGTAATATTTCATTTGTTGTGGCAGGCCCTTCTATGTCTGCAGGGCAACCACAGTCAAACAGAAGTCTTGTGGGATTCACTTCCATACCGTGGTCAAGGAAGAAGCTGGCACATGAAGAATTAATGGTGGACATCTTGGATAAGGCCAACCAGCAGCTGCAATACCAATGGCAGAAGGATGCAGGCCAGGCTGACAAACAAAGAAAGGCCACAGAGTGTGAGGAAAGATTAGCAGTTCAGTTTCTGGAGCATGAATGGTGCTTGAGGAAGGAAGACAGGGCTCAGCAGAAAGAACCGACTGAGTGGCTGCTTGCACTCATGGCAGAGAGACTACAGGCTCCAGACCCAGCTCCAGCTCTACCTGTGTCTGCCCTGTCTCCATGCCCTGAGTCACCACCACACTACCATCTCCTGTAGCCCGGGTACCCTTTGTACAATTCTGTGGTTGGATGGTCTATACCATAAGAAATGAACACAAGATGGAATGGGCAAATGTATCCTGTTCATTCCTCTACTCCAGTGCAGCAGTCAGTGTGCGCAAAACACACTAGAAGGGCCTAAGAGAACATAGTGGCAGGGGACACTTAGAATTAGTGAAACTGAGCTGGAGAGTTTTATGTGTAATGTTCACTGTTTTTGCACTGATTTTATGAGCACGGTTCACTATTTGTTTTTATACAAAAAAAATCTGTCTTGGGGCTTTGATGGCAGCTGACCTGGTTATCAGTTTTTTTAATATTGTCAGTTTTTAATTAATGCATGTCTAGAAATAAAGTGTTTTGTATGCACACAGGTGTGATATCATGAGGATTGTTTTTTATCTTTCCTAAAGCTAAACTCTCTTCTGAGGGGGACGGAGGCACCCCTCTGTCACCCTGACATGGCATCCCAGGAGATATGTTGCCTGCCAGGGGCCCATATCCGAGATGTTACAGAGGGATTGTTGACGATCATCCGGCCCTCTGACTACTACCCCATGCTACTCATCCATGTGGGCACTAATGATACTGCGAGGTATGGCCCTCAGCAGATCAGAAGTGACTACAGGACTCTGGGAGTAAGGGTGAGGGAGTTGGGAGTGCAGGTGGTGGTCTCTTCAGTTGGCATCACAGAGACTTGGTGGGATAATAGGCATGACTGGAATATTGGTATAGAAGGGTACAGCTTGCTCTGGAAGGACAGGCAGGGAAAAAAGGGAGGAGGTGTTGCCTTGTATATTAAAAATGTATATGCTTAGACTGAAGTTGAGATAGAAATAAGAGACAGACTTGTAAGTCTCTGGGTAAGGATAAAAGGGGTAAAAAATAAGGGTGATGTCTCATGGTAGGGATCTACTACAGCCCACCAAACCAGGAAGAAGAGGTGAATGAGGCTATTTTTAAACAACTAACAAAATAATCCAAAGCACAGGACTTGGTGGTGATGGACTCAGACATCTGTTGGGAAAATAACTCAGCAGGGCACAGATTATCCAACAAGTTCTTGGAATGTATTGGAGACAAATTTTTATTTCAGAAGGTGGAGAAAGCTACTAGGAGGGAGGCAGTTCTAGAATTGATTTTGACAAATAGGGAGGAACTGGTTGAGAATTTGAAAGGGGAAGGTAGCTTGGGTGAAAGTGATCACGAAATGATAGAGTTTGTGATTCTAAGGAATGGTAGGAGGGAGAACAGCAAAATAAAGACAATGGATTTCAAGAAGGCGACTTTAGCAAACTCAGGGAGTTGGTAGGTAAAATCCCATGGGAAGCAAGTCTAAGGGGAAAAACAATTTTAGACAGTTGGCAGTTTTTCAAAGACAGATTAAGGGCACAAGAGCAAACGATCCCACTGCGTAGGAAAGATAGGAAGTATGGCAAGAGACTACCGTGGCTTAACCAGGAGATCTTCAATGATCTAAAACCCCAAAAAGAGTCCTACAAAAAGTGGAAACTTGGTCAAATTACAAAGGATGAATATAAACAAATAACACAAGTATGTAGGAACAAAATTAGAAAAGCTAAGACATAAAATGAGATAAAACTAGCTAGGGACATAAAAGGAAACAAGAAAACATTCTACAAAGACATTAGAAGCAAGAGGAAGACCAAGGACAGAGTAGGCCCATTACTCAATGAGGGGGGAAAGACAATAACAGAAAATGTGGAAATGGCAGAGGTGCTTAATGACTTCTTTGTTTCGGTTTTCACCAAGAAGGTTGGTGGTGATTGGATGTCTAACATAGTGAATGCCAGTGAAAATGAGGTAGGATCAGAGGCTAAAATAGGGAAAGAACAAGTAAAAATTTACTTAGACAAGTTAGATGTCTTCAAATCACCAGGGCCTGATGAAATGCATCCTAGAATACTCAAGGAGATGACTGAGGAGATATCTGAGCCATTAGCGATTATCTTTGAAAAGTCATGGAAGATGGGAGAGATTTCAGAAGACTGAAAAAGGGCAAATATAGTGCGAATCTATTAAAAGGGAAATAAGGACAACCTAGGGAATTACAGACCAGTCAGCTTAACTTCTGTACCCAGAAAGATAATAGAGCAAATAACATGGATTTGTCAAAAACAAATCGTGTCAAACCAACCTGATAGCTTTCTTTGACAGGGTAACAAGCTTTGTGGATAGGGAGGAAGAGGTAGATGAGGTATATCTTGACTTTAGTAAGGCTTTTGATACTGTCTCGCATGACCTTCTCATAAACAAACTGGGGAAATACAACCTAGATGGAGCTACTATAAGGTGCTGTAAAACTGGTTGGAAAATCATTCACAGAGAGTAGTTATCAGTGGTTTACAGTCATGCTGGAAGGGCATAATGAGTGGGGTCCCTCAGGGATTAGTTCTGGGTCTGGTTCTGTTCAATATCTTCATCAATGATTTAGATAATGGCATAGAGAGTACACATAAAGTTTGCAGATGATGCCAAGCTGGGAGGTGTTGCAAGTGCTTTGGAGGATAGGATTAAAACTAAAAATGATCTGGACAAACTGGAGAAATGGTCTGAAATAAATAGGATGAAATTCAATAAGGACAAATGCAAAGTACTCCATTTAGGAAGGAACAATCAGTTGTGCACATACAAAATGGGAAATGACTGCCTAGGAAGGAGTACTGCGGAAAGGGATCTGGAGGTCATAGTGGAGCTCAAGCTAAATATGAGTCAACAGTGTAGTGCTGTTGCAATAAAAGCAAACATCATTCTGGGATGTATTAACAGGTGTGTTGTGAGCAAGACACGAGAAGTCATTCTTCCGCTCTACTCTGCACTGGTTAGGTCTCAACTGGAGTATTGTGTCCAGTTCTGGGCACCGCATTTCAAGAAAGATGTGGACAAATTGGAGAAAGTCCAAAGAAGAGCAACAAAAATGATTAAAGGTCCAGAAAACATGACCTATGATGCAATACTGAAAAAAATCGGGTTTGTTTAGTCTGGAGAAGAGAAGACTGAGAGGGGAGTTTTCAAGTACATAAAAGGTCGTTACAAGGAGGAGGGAGAAGAATTGTTTTTCTTAACCTCTGAAGATAGGAACAATGGGCTTAAACTGAAGCAAGGGCAGTTTAGGTTGGACATTAGGAAAAACTTCCTGACTGTGAGAGTGGTTAAGCACTGGAATAAATTGCCTAGGAAGGTTATGGAATCTCCATCATTGGGGATTTTTAAGAGCAGGTTGGACAAACATCTGTCAGGGATGGTCTAGATTATACTTAGTCCTGCCTTGAGTGCAGGGGACTGGACTAGATGACCTCTCGAGGTCCTTCCTGTTCTATGATTCTACATCATAGCAATCTATTAGTGGTGGTTGAAGTATATGGCCATTTTATAGAATAAAGATAAAAAATGCTTATAAAACAAAATATAATCCATCACATCCATAAGATCAAATTCATAAGAACTACTGCCTCTTGTAGGAAGTGTCAATGGGAGCCATCTTCCCCTCCCTGATAATATTTCAATCACGATTCATATTACCATATACATACGTTCATACACATACTATTTCCCCTCATCCATGGGAGTGTGCTACCCCATAATGTGGGAGCAAAAAGTATTCCTGATTTCTGTTGCATGTGTGGATCCTGCCCCAGGAATGACAGGGGCACTTTCTGACTGTGTGTACTGGTCCAGCAGTGTCCTGAGCCCACTCCTGATGAAATAGCTCCTCTTCGTCCTTGCTGATGTTGTGCAGAGCACAGCAGGGCACAATAATCCAGAGACTATTGATAACACTGGCATCCAAATGGTCTTGCAAACAGCATCAGTGGGATTTCAATCTGCCACATGCACATTCAACCACCATCCTATGGCTACTGAGTGTGTCATTAAACCTTCTTTTGCCAGAACCTCTAAGATCAGGGTACAGTTTCACAAGCCTTGGTAAAAAGGGATACATGGGGTCCCCTAGAATAACAGTGGGGACCATTAATCCATTTATAATAATATAATTTGGTGGGAATAGTGTCCCAGCCTGCATATGAAGATAAAGTCCTGATCTGTGGAAAACCCTGGCATTATGCAGTTTACCAGTACTGCCAATGTTAGTGTCCATGAAGCAGTCTCTGTTGTTGACCATAATGATGGAGTGGTACCCTTTGCAGATTATATACTCTGTGCTCCTTGTGGAGGGCAAAGAATGGGCACCTGAGTCCCATCAGTGGCATCACCGCAGTTTTGGAAAGCATATTTCCCCCAAACTGGCATTATGCCCGCTACTCTTGGGTAAATCACAGTCCTGATCGCCTCACCAACCTCTACCACCACAACTTTCCCACAGTCAACTTGCCAACACCAAACTGATTAGCCAAAGACCTGTAGTGATTGGGCTAGCTAGCTTCCAGATGGCTATAGCAATCTACTTCTGGACCAGAATGGCTTCCCTCATATGTGGGTCCTGATGCTTGAGGGTCAGGACAAGCTGCTCACAAAACTCCAGAAGCGTCCACTTCTTCATGCGGCAACCACTGTTGGTCATCCCAGATCTGCATGGCAATGTGATTCTACTGATCAGTGCTCGTGATCCTGCTCCAGAAGCACTGGTCTACATATGGGGAATCTGCAGCTACAGTAAAAGTCAGGCACAGCATCAGCTCATTGGAGTCTGCCATGTCTGCATCCGCCTTCAAGAGGTGCCTTTGGTAGGTCCAAAAATGCTGGCATGAGGCCCACCAGCATCTCAAGGATGCTCTGCCTGTTTCTTGAAATAGGTGTGAAAGCACAAGCTGGACACATTTTTTCCAACAGCGCTTCATCCATGTTGTTGGCTCCGGTTGCTGGGACAGTGACTATGACTCAGACGGACGTGTTGGCTTGTGCTTCTGTGTTGCTGAAAACATGGTGAAATTTCACTAAAGAGCAATTCCTGATGAGAATGGCACCAATTTCCTTCCTGGCATGTTCATTGTTTGATATCTAGGTCCAGTGATGGTTGTTAAGGTATCTACACCAGGCGCCCATAACAGATAAGCCCTCGGTGGCACACAATGTCAAAGGCCAGATGGCGTTGTCATTTGGGGAATCCTAAGGGACCTATCAGAATCCCTATCATGCAGGAGCACCAGCAAACTCAGATCATAGGCTAGTCGTTAGCTCTCTCTGCATTTTCCAACTCCTTGCAAACAAAGCATCCACAAACAGCACAATGTCAAGCATCTATTTGATGATCTTGTTGAAACTGTAAAATACACACAGACCCTTGAGGCTCACATATGTAACCTCGATACCCTCTCAGACAACATGGAGATCACCCGAGTGGTATATGTAATGGTATACTACATGCCACTGCTGGAACAATGGGTGTCAGATGAGGCCTTTGATATATTAGCAAAAATGCAAGCAGGGAGATGTCCAAGAATGTAAACAGCTGAAAGTCATTTTCCAGGCCATTGCAAAATGTGACTGTGAGATCTACATCAACTCCCTGGCCGGCAAAGCGGAGAATGGCCTAAACTATTAAAATCTGCATCCTGCATACAGAGCCAACAAGCACCTGGCTGGCAGCCATAAACAACCTTCTAACATCCCCCTCACAAAACCAGACGGCTCTCCCTGCTCGTCAATGGACAAGGTCTTGGATTGATGGAAAACATGAACATTATGAAAGCATGCCGAATCATACACCTGCTGACAACTGTCCAGAGGTATGTGACCTGGCAAATCACATGGCTGCAGACCCAGGCATGGACGCTTGTCTTCCTTCACTTGAGGAAGTATAGAAGCCCTGTTGTATGGATATTGATCTCAAATACTCAAATTGTTAAAAGTTGTTTATAAACACTTTCACTATCGCACATTAAACAGCAATATGGAGGTTTGGGGTTATTTTAAACAAAGGCCTTGGTTTTACTCAGTTACTTGACAAACAACCAGAGGCATTTATTCCAATTAAAAATATCTTGCTTAAACACAAGAAAGAACAAGAAATTAAAACGGGCATTTATATTGAAATTGTGGTTGAGTGATTATACAAGACAAATTTAGTCAAAACCTTAGAAGTCTTTCTCCTTTTGGAGGCAAAATATCAGTGTCTATTATTTTCAGAGCAATCTTTCTTTGATGAAAAGGAAAGGGTTAATTTTACTCTCTGTTCTGATGTATAGAGGGCATTTATTTATCCTATTCCTAGTAAACAGACAGATTCAAGGCAGAGGAGAGACTGCATAGAAAAGATGGGTGAAATACAGCTTTTGAGGATGTTTTTGGAACATTGGACTGTGGGTTTGTTACGAGTGGATGCTTTTGGTTGGGAAGTCGACCATGACACCAGCTGCTTGGATCCTGGTTTACAATCTGGTCAGGGACGTTTTCTTCTTAGACAAGGCAGGCTTGAATTAACACAGCATAGCTGACTTCAGGATTCAGTGAAAAGCCAAGAGAGTAGAGCTAGGAAAGAAGGAAAGAAAAATGGTGGCAAGGAAGGGGGGAAGGTAGGGGTTGAAAATAACAAGGGAAGGGAAAACTGTGACGGGCTCTCCCCCGGGGTGCTACTTGGAACTGAGGTACCACTGAGCCCTCCTGACCCACCAGCCTGGGTTCCCTTTGCACTGCTATGCAGCCTGACAAGCTCTTCCCCAGGCTTCAGACTGCACGTAACTAGCACACATACACGTAGAGACACACCCAGCTGCAGCTATATACACAGATGCTGAGATAAACTCTGCATGGGTACGCTCAACTAAGGAATTGCCCAGTACTAAAGTACACCCCCCCCATCCCGCACAGAGGGTAGACCCAAAATTGTAATGTCTTGTGCTGCACAGAGAACTGTACAGTGTAAGCTCATGAATTCGCCCCCTCCCTCAATGTGGAAAGGGATATACACAGCTTTCTGCCCCAAGTTAGGATTTCCACCCATACTGGTTTTAGACAAAACAAAAGCAAGTTTTATTAACTACAAAAGATAGTTTTTAAGTGATGATAAGGGATAGCAAACAGATCAAAGCAGATTACCTAACAAATAAAACAAACATGCAATGTAAACTTAACATACTAAAGAAACTGGTTATAAGTAGCAAATTCTCACCCTAAATGTTGTTTTAGGCAGATTGAAGAGGTTCTTGAAGGCCAGCTGTATCTGCTTGCAGCTTAAAACTCCAGATATATCTTTCACAGGCCAGACAACCCTCTAGCCTGGGTTCAGCCCTTCTCCCCATGTCCAGTCTTTTTGTTCTCAGGTGTTTCCAGCAGTCCTCTTTCTTGGACGGGGAGTCAATGAAGAACGAACCATGATGTCACTCCCCTACCTTCAATAGTCTTTGCATATGGAGGGAATCCTTTGTCTCCCAGTGTGATTCCCACCCCCAGTCAGTGGAAAAACACTAGCATCATCATGGAGTCCAGTACCAGGGGACTTGGTCACATGTCCCTGCAGCCATAACTCAAGAATGCTTCCCGGTGGGAGATTGGCATCTTCAAAGACCTATTGTTCTTCCTAATGGCCCTTCCCAGCGAGCCATCCAGACTGATTGCATTCTGTCTATTGGAAGTTCCCCAAGTGTAAACACATTTGTAATAGATGTATAGACAATATTCCCAACTTCAGATATAAAAATGATACATGCATACAAATAGGATAACCGTATTCAGTAAATCATACCCTTTTCAATGATACCTCACATGACCCATCTAGGATAAAATACATTTTAGTTATGCCATAATCATATCATAACCATAACTCTATGAAGAATATGGGGCATAGTGTCACAAAAACAATGCAGGATTTCATGTGCCTCTGCAAGTGCTGGCAGTTAGATGCTTCCACTGATGGACTAAAGGATTGGATGTCATGATCATGCGATGACTTTCAGCACACACTGGTGAAAACAAAATTCCTTGAACATGATTAAGACCAGCTGGACTTCCTCTCAGGAAAATTGTTTTATGCCTCAGTCAAGAAATTACTGAGGTGAGCTGCAGTGCTGGGAGTTTGGGCGATGAGCTGGGATGGGAGATGAGAGGGAGAGTTGAACTGAACTGGCCACATGTTTTCTCAAAGTCTCTCTTTAAGGAACTCAAAAAAGGGGAAGAGGGATCATCATAGTTCACCCCCCTCATTATTCTGTCTACCAGTTAGACCTAATATCTATTACACCAATTTTGGTCTATTAACTTGTAGTTCCACATCTTCTGTTTTTACTAAGCATAATTTCAACAGTCCTTGGATTATAACAATGTAGCTTTTTCACTTAGGTGGATCCAGCTTCTTTGTCTGGTTCTCTTGCAGTTGTTACAACATTCAATGTCATCAACAACTTGACCTGTTTTTCATGGTGAAAGATAGCAGCTTATGAACTTTTTCATACTTTTTACATTTGAGCTCACAATAGGGATAGATATTCTTGGCCTGATAGTCACAACCGGCCATCCAAAAGTTACAGAATGGACATACTGCTGGATATCCCACCTGAACTGCTCAGAACACGTGAGCATCAGCCTGCATCAGCTGTTTTAAAAGTATGGGCATCACGCAAATACCAGCAGAATGGAAAGATGTCATTACAATGTCCTTGTACAAAAGGCAAAGGATCTTCAACCAAGTGTGGCAACTATAGGCCAATCCCATTGTTATTGGTCCCTGGAAAAGTTCTGGCTCACATTCTGCTGGGTAAGATGCAGCTGCTTTTTAACAGACTTCAACCACAGCAATCAGGTTTCACTGTTGGGCGCTTGACAATGGATGCTGTCTTAGCTTCGGGCTGAGCTGGACAAGGAATTTAACTGCCTGCTTCATGTAGCATATATTGATACCAAAGCAGGCTTTTTTTTTTATTTGGTCCACCGTTCAGCACTGAAATGAGTTGGTGTTCCAGAGGTTCTGCTAAAACTGGTGTACGATCTTCACACTGGTCCCAGTATGAGAGTACACATTGGTTCATAGTTTTGCCATTCTTCTACAAAACCTCAGGTGTGTGACAAGGATGCATTCTCATCCCAGCACTACTCTGTTGAGCTATCGACTGGCTATTAGGACTTGCCGCTCCACATGTTGGAATCAAGAAGTGTTCGCTGACCAAGACTACTCTGATGACACTTCCCTGCTTGTATAGAAATCAGATAATTTCAGCCCTGCCATCCAAGTCTCCAAGATGCTGCCTGCACTGTGGGGTTGAACAGCTCATGGCAGAAGACCAAGGTCCAGAAACTCAGAGCTGGGCCACCAGAACCCCTGATGCAGGTGGTGTTGAGTACTGTGGAGAGCTTTGACAAGCTCATTTGTCTAGGCTGCAAGCAAAGATAAAAGTTGCAGCAAACCAAACATTCTTCAACAAATAGATCTCACCACTTCCTGCATGAAGTTCATGTCTTGCTTATGTCTATGTGCTGAGACAAAGTTTGGGATCTATCAAACCTGTGTACTACCTGTATTGATATATGTCAGAAATCTGGACCCTCTTACAGGCATACTTAGAGAGCAGTAAAGACATCCCTTATCAGGCCTTCCTTCAGTCAATCATTACATTCAACAGTGGCATGGCATGTTTTTTGGCCATGTTGCTAGAATGGACAAGAACATGCTGGCTGGGGCAACAGTCCTCAGTAGACTATGTGTGTTTGATGATGATGATGCGTTAGCAGGCTAATACAACTTCTGGTCAAGAGCAGTGGGATGGACAGACAATTTTCCCCACAATACACCATGAACCAAGTCCCAGAGCAACTACAGCTAGGAGGGTGCTAGGAACCTTGGAATCAACTGGGATATGCTCCCAGAATCAGGTTGGACTCAGGTCTGTGTGCTACACTATGGCAGTGTCAGCACGGTTTTGTGACCCAGATCCAGAAATTGTAAACACAGGTTCACTATGCAGTGTGAACACAAAATCGTGGTCTTGGAAACACTGAGTCTGTAGACTTGGGTCCTACAGACCCAGTTTTACATACCCTACGTTGCTAAGGACTTTGACCCTGACCCACAAAGGTACTTAGGCATCTAAGCTCCACACTTAGGCGCCTAAGGTCTTGTTTTAGACTCCATTGCAATCCACAAAACTGCTGCCAAACCTGTAGGCACCTAAATTCATTCAGCACCTAAGTGTTCAGGGTAAAAGTTCCCTCACTTTCTAAGTTTCCTCCTCTGGGCATGAACACTTCTGCTTCACTCTAACTGTTCAGACACATATTTTCCACCAAAGCGCTAGAGCAATCCACAAACTGGAAGAAGGCCCTGATCCGGTAGGTGACCTCTGAGCCGGATCATATCCAATTCAAAACCGGCTGGCTGAAGCTGAAGAGGGTACTCACCTACTAACTTTTAGTCCAGTGGTTAGAGATGTCACCTGGGATGTGGGAGACCCAGGTTAAATTCCCCCGTCTGCCAGAACAGGGAGTCTTCCACTTCTCAGGAGAGATGCTCACACCACTAAGCTATGGGATATTCTGATATGGGTCTCCCTCAGTCTCTCCTGTCTGAGCTGCTCCACTGTGGATAAATAATGAATGAGTGATTGGAGCAGGGGAACTGGACCCGGCGTCATCCACCTTTGTGATTGGCTTGCTAACTGCTGGGCTACAGGGTCATTCCCTTTCTTGCTTGCTCTCTCTGGCCCAATGACTGCTCCACTGTGGATAAATACTTGAATAGTTATCCTGCTCCTCCAACAGCCATTTCATATAGAGTGAGGCAGAAGCCTAATTCATTCCTGCAAGAAACTGTGTAGATACCTAAGTGGCCTGACTCTAGGAGACAGGGTCCCTTTCGTGTATCGCTACCAGAGATAGGTGCCTCCCTGGACTTAAACACTAATCACCATGAGAGGGGTGGGGCTTAGGACACATCCCTCTCATTGGCACCTCCCATTGGCTAGCATCGGTGGCTCCCCACCCAGCATGCTAGCTTTTGCGGATCACATTCTTAGGGGCTTCTCTCTCCTTATCCTATTGTATAGGATCCTAGGCACCAAACTCTGGCTTTCAGGATCACGGTGTTGTTCCTGGGATTTTCTAGGCACCTAAAAGTTAGGTGTTGTGACACTGATGGCTGGTCTATATTACAAAGTTAGGTTGACCTAGCTACATTACTCCGAAAAATTCTCTTCCCTGAAAGATGTAGTTAAGCCAACCTAAGCCCCAGTGTAGCCACCACTAGGTCAATGGAAGAATTATTTTGTCTACCTACCTACCTGCCTACCACTACTCAAAGAGCTGGATTTACTATAGCGATGGAAGGGGTTCTTCCATCACTGTAGTAAGAGTCTATACCACAACGGCATTTCTTGGGTAGATACAGCCACATTGCAGCACCTAAGTCCCTTTGTGGATCTGGGCCCTAAATCTCATGGAGGATCTGGGCCCTTGTCTCTTTTTTCCTTGCCTTCCCTTTTTGAGGATTTCAAGGAAACATTCCCCACACCCTCTAGAATACACAAGTGACTCTCCCAGAGAGTAAAAAGCCCTGTCAGTCATTGAAATTCTCTGAGATTTTTCCTGGTGGGATTCTTGAATGGCTCCTTTTAATACATTACACATCAGTGTGTCACATCAGTGTGGTAAGAAGTTAAGTAGGAAAAATCTGTATTTACGTTCATCTCAGTTAGACCAGTGAGAAAATGACTCACCCACCCCTCTCTCTGTAGAATGGTAACACATTGTAGGAGCTAACATGAAAAACCTGTAAACTGCAGCAACTTCCTCCCACACACCTCATTAGGCCGTTCACACATTTTCCTTTGCCTTTCCCCAGCATTACTAAGTAGTGCAACTGTGAAGTTGCCCTTTCACATTATAATTGGAAGCAGTGGATGGGTTTTGTACTCTGTAATTTAGTAATTATGTGGTCTGTGACTTACTAAACACTGGTCTGTTTGGTCAGCACAGGCTCTGTGTATGTCCAGTGTCCTGGCTTTGGGTAGTGGTCCATGTCAGGCTCTGCGTAGGTCCAGATGTCGTGAGTAACTTACTTCCCCATATTTCTCCTAAGCAATCCCTGTTAAATAGCGTTAGGCTCTATTGTTTGTTGTTGTTGTTTTGGGTTTTGGTGAGAAAATATGACTTCCTCCGTGAAAAGGAATATTCATGAGGATATTAAAGCCCATTTTAGAACACAGAAGGCCTGATTCCTCTCTCTACCTAGTTTTATCCTGGTGTATCTCTACTGCCATAAGTGGAGTTACTCCTCATTTATATCAGAAGAGAATCAGGTGAGAAGAGAATCAGGTCTATCCAAGTTATGTGAACTGCTTTTGCTTATATAGGAGCTTTGGGGAAGATTTTCAAAGGCACAGATGGGAATTAGGGGGCCAATTCCCATTAACTTTCAATAGGACTTGGGTGTTAATTGTTTTTAAGCCTTTGAAAACTTCCCCCTTTTTGTTTATTGTTTACCACCACTAATTTTAAGGCTCTGTCTTTATTATTTCCCAGAATTTATTCCCTTCAATCATCTTTTTAAATATGGTGGTTTAACGGCTAGAGGAAATGATTGGTAGTCAGGAGTCCTGGCTTCTTTTCTCAGTCCAGCTTCATGACCACGGACAAATCTATTTTATGTGGGTTCTTATAACCTGCTCATGGAGGCAGTATCTGAACATGATCCAGTAGGGGATTAAGCAACATGGCCACACATATGTCATATCCTATTTGTTCTCCTCTCTTCCTATGGAGAGTAGCATTTGCAGTGGAGTGTCTTGTTTTGGATCTCCCCACCCCCTTAACCTCTGCCTCAATATCCCCATCTGTAAAATAGGTATGAACAACATTTACCTACCCCATAAGGTGAAGGAGGCTTAGCTGTTAGAGACTTGAGATGACAAGCGCAAGGATTATTAGAAAAATAAAATTAGAAGCAAATAAATGTAGCTAGGTAATCACACAAGAAAATGAGGAGTGACTCCACAATAGGAATAACATTGAACCTGAACACGGAAAAGGCAGGATGAACATCAAGGAAACACTGCTCACCATGAAGCCTTGTGGAAGTCTCACCAGGAAGTGGTGCCAATCCCCTTGTTCGAACAAGTTAAAAGTTGACTTGGATAAAGAACAAAAACCAAAATATACTGTAGGAAACAATCCACTACGGGCAGGAGAATGGACTAGCTGGCCAAATACATAATTTCCATTTCTAATTTCCATTCTAAGGCACAGAGGTTTAGCATTTTCCAGAGAGCTGGGTGCAGATGCATTGTTGGAGGGAGAGAACAAAAGACAGAATGTGAAATAATTCATTGATCCTTATCTACAGACACAGTCTTCACAGGGCCCCATTATGAGGCAGATCACTCATTTTAGACTTGCATTTACCTGCTGTGTTGCATGCAGACCTGCCATTATCTTGCCCTTGTACTGCAAATTAATGACATCAGCAATGATGACTCATGATACTGAAGCAATGGAGAATGTTATATGTGTTAAAGTGAAATTAGCTTGGTATTATTTCCGACTCTCTCTTATGCTATTATGTGTCACTGCAGCTCCCATTTGGGGTTTCTGTTTCACAGTTTATAGCCCATCAAACTGTATTTTGGCTTGACAGTTAAAAATGGCATAATAGGTCTAATCCACTCTTTCATTCCCACTCTCACATTGCCCTTCCCACCTCTTATTTTAGCCTGTTCCACAGATAGAGATGACCAATTATTAAATGTCTAATTTGCCCCTAATATGTCAACAGGTAATTGCACAAGTTGTCGTTTATTCCCCATTTGTAATTTGCACCATTGTGCTTGCATGAGCGCCACACCACTGTATAACTGGGAGAAAAAAAATAACTACAAAAATATGTTTTGTATTCTATGAGCCGGATCCTCAGCTGGTGTGAACCGACATAGCTTCATTGATTTACACAAGCTGGGGATCTGGTCTTTTGGGTCTGAATCCAATCTCAGTAATGTACCCCAGTTTAGTGGAGTTTCTTCTGATTTAAAGCTGTGTGAACTGAAATCTAGAATCCAGGTCAATTTTTTCCAGCTCACAGTTTTTTTATCTTTGCAGTTTGAAGAGAAAATAATAATAAATAATAATAATAATAATACATTATTATTATTATTATGATTATAGCAACTTGGAAGGGAACTAAAGGAGGAGCACAGGTTTGAGGAAGGAAAGGTTTGGAGGAGACAGGAGGCACTCAGTCTAGGGGGGGATAGCTCAGTGGTTTGAGCATTGGTCTGCTAAGCCCAGGGTTGTGTGTTCAATTCTTGAAGGGGCCGTTTAGGGATCTGGGGCAAAAATCTGTCTGGGGATTGGTCCTGCTTTGAGCAGGGGGTTGGATTAGATAACCTCCTGAGGTCCCTTCTAACCCTTTTCAGAACAGCAGCCGTGTTAGTCTGTATCCGCAAAAAGAACAGGAGTACTTGTGGCACCTTAGAGACTAACAAATTTATTAGAGCATAAGCTTTCGTGGACTACAGCCCACTTCTTCAGATGCATTCTTCTAACCCTGATATTCTATAGCTAGCATGCTAAGCTGCAGCATTTCTGCAAAGAGGTGCTGGTGATGCAGAACCCTAATACAATGAACTTTTCTGTAGTGAAAAAGGAAATGTTTAAGTACTCAAATATACTCTGCCATAGAACTCCTAAAGGCATTCCATTATTACAACAAAATTGCATAGATAACAGCATCCTGTGGTCTGAAAATGACAACTGGGAACTAGAATATTGATGCATGGTGCTATACAGGCTACTACAATCTGCAGTTTAGAGAGCTGGAGTATCCAAATGCTGTTGATGTCAGCTGGAGATTTCCCATTGTCTTCAGTGAACTTTGGATGAAGCCTAAGATGAATAAAAGGGGACAGGACAGAATATACAAATAAAAATGATATGCCCAAGGTGACTCGAGGGCTACTGTTTACCTTTGCTCACAGTACAAGAGTGGTAACATTTGATCAGAGTGAAAGGTAATCAATTTGAAGTTGATAAAAGGAAATATAGTTTTGAATATGACAAATAATTAACCAGTGCAACTCATTGCCACAATATACAATTCAGGCCTTGAGCTTGTTAGGATTCTGAAAAGGATTATGCGTTTATATTAGTTAAGGAAACTTTTTTATGAGGGATGTAGAATATCAGGGTTGGAAGGGACCTCAGGAGGTCATCTAGTCCAACCCTCTGCTCAAAATAGGCCCAATCCCAGACAGATCCCTAAATAGCCCCCTCAAGGATTGAACTCACAACCCTAGGCTTAGGGCATCAACGCTTAAACCACAGAGCTATCCCTGAAACATTAAGACAACTAGCTGAGCATCCAGAAAAGGTATTTTAACCTACCCAGCATGAGGGTCAAAAGGCAACCTTATGCAGGGCTTGACCCAAAGCCCAGTGAAATCAGTGGAAAGTCTGTCAGGCCCGTAGTGACCACTAACAGGAATAAGGGGGCAATGGCTTTCAGCCAGCATGTCATAGTCCCACAAAGGGGTCATGTTAATAATGCCCCCTAGTGCTTATATAGCACCTTCCATCCATGGATCTCAAAGCATTTCACAAAGGAGGTCAGGATCATATTTTTCTATATTATAGAGGAGGAAGCAGGCACAGACAAGTAAAATGACTTGGCTGACATCACTCAGTGGCAGAGCCAAGACTAGCCCTTCTGAGTCTCTATCCATGAGACCACACTGCGTAGAGCAGTGGTTTTCAACCTTTTTTTCATTTGAGGACCCCTAACAAATTTTGAATGGAAGTGTGGACCCTTTTGGAAATCTTAGACATAATCTGCAGACCCCTGGTTGAAAACCACTGTTCTACAGTAATGAGAACCTTTCACGAACCCCTTGAAAACCACTGGCCTAGAGCTATTGCTGGTAGATTTGTGTGGTCAACTGCACCCATGAATGGGCAAAGTAACTTGGTTAAAATCATCACTGATACAAATCTTGAACTGCCCTTGGAAATTAGCCTTTGATAAGTTAAGGCCCCCCACCTCACTTTTAAGGAAGGAGGAAAATATAGGATGTTTCAACACGGACTCTGATCCGTCCAGCTATTTCTGTTCCAGAGTGCATGCTGCTGGCCTCTTGTCAGAATCTCTCTGGCTCAGGGATCCTCCATCAGGCTCAGGTAGGCTCAGAGGTAACTCAGGGATGACTCACCACACCTCTTCCCACTTCCCTGCATTCCCCCATTCCTGCTCTCCCTTTGCATTTGGTAAACTCATTGTGGGACCCCACACAACAAGGAACTGCTCTGACAGGCACCATCTGCTGTTTAATTCAGATCTCACCTTCTCTGTGGCTCCTAGAGTCAGAATTGAATTGTTCTGCAGTGGCAGCTAAGGGAGAATGTGCCAGAAGGGTTGCTGAGCCCCACAACTCAAACCACTCAACTCAAGAGAGGGGAAAGGAGGTCTCTTATAGTCAGAACTCAACAGGACAACTCGTTGGCTTCAGCCCGCAGCCAATATGTACGATGAGGTGAACTTGTTCCCAAATAAAAAAATACAAATCCATAACTCTAATAGATTTGGGTCAGGAATGTGTGATGTTGCAGTCCATATTTTTTATGGAACTATGTGAATGAGTGTGAATGTAATGTAACTGGAATATGCTTTATGCAAAAGGTCTCTTGTAAGGTATCATTACAAAACTTATAATCTATTGAGTGTGTTCATCCTATTTGTTTAATGTATCAGAAAGTAGGAATATGAAGGATAACTCTGGGGTCCTACTGTAATTATGCAAAGTGTGGGCCATTAATGATGTTTTGGAATCTGGATGGCTCCCATTCACTAGGACAGTTGCCTGTAAATGGCTCTGTTTACTTTCAAACCTTCCTGGGTGTGTGCTGGCCAGCCCTGGAAGAATGGAGGCTGGAGTCTCATAGGACATGTGACCATGTCACCTGATACTGGAATCCATCTTAAACCTGGTGCTTTTCCATTTAGAAGGAGGGGTGGGGACCCAGAGAGACAAAAGATTCCTGCTTTGTGCCAAAGCTATAAAAGGGAGTGGAACAGAACAAAGGAGGCTGCCAGTCATGAGAAATCCCCGAATTACTACCTGAGATGGAAATAACAAGGATTGTACCAGGAGAAAGGATTGGACCCAGACTAGGAAGGAGTCTAGTCTGTGAAAGAATCTTGCTGGAACATCTGAGGGTGAATTTACCTGTATTCAGTTTCTTAATGTATAAGGCTTAGACTTGGATGTTTTGTTTTGTTTTACTTGGTAACTTACTTTGTTCTGTCTGTTATTACTTGAAACCATTTAAATCCTACTTTTTATACTTTATAAAATCACTTTTGTTTATTAGTAAACCCAGAGTAAGTGATTAATATGTGGGGGAGTAAACAGCTGTGCATATCTCTCTTTCAGTGTGATAGTGGATGGACAATTTATGAGTTTACCCTTTATAAGCTTTATACAGAGTAAAAAGGATTTATTTGGGGTTTGGATCCCATTGGAAGCTGGGTGTCTGGGTGCTGAAGATAGGAAACCTGCTGAGCAGTTTTTGGTTAAAGTCTGCAGCTTTGGGGGCATGGACCAGACCTGGGTTTGTGTTGCAGCAGGCTAGCATGTCTGGCTCAAAAAGACAGGGTTATGGACCCCCAAGTTGGCAGGGAAAACAGAGCACAGAGGTAATTCCAGCACGCCAGGTGACAGTCCCAAGGGGGTCTCCGTGACCGAGCCACGTCACAGAATGATAACAATATTTTGCAGTTCCATAGTGCATTTTGTCTAAGAATCTCAAATAATTTTATATACATCAGTTAACTGACTGAGCCCATAACACCCTTGTGATGGAAGTACAATAAGTATTATATTGAGATGGGTAAATTAAGACTCAGAGCCAGATCCCCAGTCCCCTTCTAATTCCCCTTTGTGCTTCTGCAATGGCACAAATTGGACTTAAATCTGCCTTAAATCAGTGTTTCATAGAGTCATAGAGCGTATGGCCAGAAGGGACCACTTAATCATCTTGTCTGACCTCTTGTATATCACAGACCACAAACACTGCCTAGCATCCACACATCAAATCCAACCACCAAAATCTGACCGAAGTATTATAGCCCACACAAGACTAGACTAGACTAGTCTGTGATATAGGGAGAGAATAGAAGGGACCAAGGTGCACCAGTGGCTGGGAAATAATTGATATACACCCAGATAATCCTGGCAAGTGACCTGCACGCACACGCTACAGAGGAAAGTGAGCTCCGCTCCCCCTATGGTTCCCACCAATCTGTCTTGGGGAAAATCTTGTGTGGGGGAATCCTGAGCTGGCATAGGAGGCAGTGGGGTATAGCAAGTGTATGTCTTGAAGGGCCAGAGCATGATGTACTCTGGCTATGCTGGCCAAAGGAGTCGCTCCTTGGGAGCTGCTCTCTGCTAGTGCAAGCCAGAGCAACCTTGTTGCAATCTGGACTGCTTTAGTTTGCACTGGGAGTTGATTTGGCCTCTAGTGGCCAAAAGGATCAGGGAGAGAGCAGGAAGGTGCAAAGATGGCAGAACACCACCTTTGTCACCCATCTCCCTGCTGGATGACTCTGGGAATCTGCCCCACAAAGAGTGACTTGCACCAGGTTAGATAATGAGTCAATGGCAGAACTGGCAATGGGACCCAGAACTCTTTATTCCCAGTCTACTGCACTATCCAGTAAAATACATTCCCATGGGAGAGTGGATGTCATGTGGCTTCCCCTGCACTGCTGAGTGATATGATACAGTTGATGGGGAACGACATCCCATTTTAGAGCTGATGTCCATATTGTCATTCCATCCATCAATCTTATTGCTAAGTCTCTTAAAGCGACATCTCTTCCACTACTATCGGGTGCCTTTTCTGCATCCCTCCACTTTTCATCTCCAACTTCTAGCAGCATTGTTTACTGAGCGATTGATGCCAAATAGGATTAAACCCGATAAAGAGAAGCAGATGCATTACATCTGGCAGAAAGCGAAAGATCAGCCTTTGGCACAAGGGTTTATTGTTTGTGACAAGGCTTTGGAATGTAATTAATTTTGCAAACCCATGCCAGCAAACGCCATTCAAACTCACCAGATGCGCCAGTGAGGGAGATGCCAGGTTTCTTTTTTTTTTTTTCTTTCCAAGAAGACGGCTCGACGCCTGCTGACTGTCATTTGTGCAGCTCCAGGGGTGTCGAACGAAATAACGTCTCTTCGGAGGTCGGTGGATAATGGGCCGTTCTCCATGCAGAATTATTGCATATGCGATGACAAAAGGGGACTTTATTTTTTTTAAATTTTGCCTTTTTGTCTATACTCAAATGATGTGTGAAAGCAGTACTAGTCTAACCTCGCACACACGCACACACACTCCAAAAAGCACGGGCAGCCTCATCAATAATTCTGTGTGCAGAAAGGGAAACCAGAGAGAAAATGCAATTCCCTTGTAATGCGCCTTTATGTCCAATTTTTGCTCACTGGAGAAGCTGCTCCAGAAGCAGCAATTCTTCCAGCAAATCTCACTACAGCACAAACAGCCTAATGCACGACAAAAGGCAGCTGGTAGTGTTTCTCGTCGGCATTGGTGAGACTTCTCAAGGCGAGGGATTTAAAAGTTGCTGAAAAGCTGACAGTGCAGGTGGCTGGTTTTTAATGGGACAGGTAATTTATTCCTGCCATTGGGGGGTGGCTGCTATCAAAACACCTGGCTCTTGCACTTGGCTTTAGCTCCGGGAACTTTCAAATTGATGGGTTGTTTGGAGCGAAAGGGCATGTTTGCAGTCTGTGTTGCGGGGGGAAAAAAAAGATCAAAATTTGCTTAAAGGATGGCCCTAGTGAATCAAGCATCCATAACATAATGGGACAATATTGTTTCCGACCAAACTCCCTTTTAGCAAATTAGCATAATCTGTCTTGTGCAGCTGATTCTACAGGCCTGCCAACCCTCTGCCAGAAGCACTAGTCTCCTGCGTTATGCATCTGTCTCCTGCCCGGCTCCTTTGAACTCCCTCCAGAGGGACATTTGTCATGAGTGGAGCTAGGGAGGCGGACTACAGAGCAAAGAACCCCACCCTCTTGCACATCAGAAACTAGGTAGCCTGCTGAGTTTCACAACACTAGTGCTAGCTTTGCTCCTGTACAGACGCAGCAATTCCCTCCCGGGTGGCATAGGCAGTCGATCTAAGGCCTTCTTTCTGCCTTTCTGCTGGGGACAGCTGAAATAGGTGCAAAAGACCTGCAGGATAGAGAGATGCCTTCAGGCCAACTGAAGCCCTGATGCTGAGCTTGAGGAAAGATTCCTTTGCTAGATAGTGGGTCTGGAAAGGGATTCTTGTATCTGGGTGGGTCCAGCGCTGGATTAAGGCCATCGATAGTCAATGGCACGTGACACAGGACTCCCTGGTGGCCTTGACCTCATGCTATGGCTCCATCCCCCATTTGGATTGGAAGTATCTGGAGCATATATCAATTTCATTTCCCCGTCAGTCTCAAACTCCACCTTCTCCCTCATGCCCTTGATTTCCTACAACTACAACTCTTCTATACTCCATGATCTTTCCTTCAACGCCATACCTTCCATCTCTCTTTCTATCTCTCTCCATGCTCTCTTCATCTCCAGTCCCTCTCATTTCCTCATGTCCCCATACTAGTGCCAAGACTTTAATCTGCCCCAACATTTTCTGCTCCTCCTAAATCCAGGCATGTCTCTTCATCTCTTTTTCATCTCTTCCTGCCCTGTCTATCAGTTTTGACACTGTCACCATCACCAGAGTGAGATTAAAGCACAGGCATTCTAAGTATAGCTGCCCAAGGACCCAGCTTCTGGTATCATGTGATTAAATCAGAATCTCAGCATTCATTTTCTATAAAGGAAAGTTCCTAGCTCTTATGGTAGTGAAAAAAACCATGAAAATGTGACTCAAGAATAAACATTGCAGCAACCTTGGCCAGAATCTGCAGCCAGCCTAATGTCATCTCTTTGAGCGGCGTCAACTGGCCCATGCATCTCGATGGGGTATTAGCACCAAGACTTCTGATTAGTCCTGCTAATACCACTTCAGCAGAAGACTGTATGTGGCAGGAGAAGGAGAGTGCAGGGAGTCTGGCCTACTCACCCAAGCAGATACACCCCCAGCAGCTGGGGAAAGACTTTAACAGAGATTTTAAAATGATGGCAAGAAAAGAGACTCCAAGATGGAGTGAAGACACAGAAAAAGGAAAGAAAGAACAAAAACTAAAAAAAGGAGGCCTGGAGTAAACTTATCTGCAACCCATGCATGAGGAGTAAGAACCAAAGAAATCAATGCTATGAAACCTGTAGCAGCCTTAATAAACAAGCTCCTGTCGTAAGAGGTCACCTTAGATATCCCCAATTTGACAAGTAGAATTCTGCTTCCCCTTTATTGGGAAGCCACCGGTTAAGCAGCTGATCTCAGTTGGTTGGCTGACCACAGGTTTAACTGCATGTCCACCACTCTGAAGATGCAGCAAACACAACACATTATCCCCTCTTTGGGAAGAGTCTTATAGCACGAGTGGGCACGTTGAACATCCCTGAAGGGACATAAGGAGTGGAGCAGTAGAACACATGCAAGTATAGTGCACTCCTATCCTCTTCTCCTAAGCATGGGGAGGTGATGGGGCTCTGGTTCAACTATCAGGCGGTCGGTGCTCTGGAGCCACCTTTTGCCCCATGGCCAGCATAGCCACAAGGGCAGGGACCTGTTCAATTTCTGCAAATCGAGCAAAGAGAGACTTTAATGTTGGCATAGGGCACGATCCAAAGCCCATTGGAAGCAACGGGAGTCTGTCCAATGACTTAAGTGGGCTTTGGCTTAGGCCCTTAGTCAAGTTTAATTGACAGAAACTCTTAAGCAGGATTTCAGTTCTTACCCATGATATGATTTTTATAGAGTCATAGAATCCAAGGCCTGAAGGGACCAATGTCATCATCTAGTCTGACCACCTGGATAGCACAGGCCAAAAAACTGCCCCAAAATAAATTCCTAGAGCAGAGCTTTTAGAAAAGCATCCAATCTCAATTTGAAAATTGTTGGTGATGGAGAATCCACCATGACCCTTATTAAATTCTTCCAGTGCTTAATTACCCTTACAGTTAAAAAATTATGCTTATTTTCAGTCTGAATTTGTCTAGCTTCAACCTCCAGCTATTGGATTGTGTTATCCCTTTCTCTGCTAGATTGACGAGCAATGATCAAATATTTGTTCCTCCTTAGGTATTTATAGACTGTGATCAAAGTCACCCCTCAATCTTCTTTCTATTAAGCTAAATAGATTGAGCTCCTTGAGTCTATCACCATCAGGCATGTTTTCTAATCCTAATATTTCTTTCTGGCTCTTTTCTGATCCCTCTTCAATTTATCAGCCTCCTTCTTGAATTGTGGACACCACAACTGGAGACAGTATTCCAGTAGTGGTCACACCAGTGCCAAATACAGAGGTAAAATAACGTCTCTACTCCTGCTCAAGATTCATTTGTTTGTGCATCCCAGGATCACATTAGTTCTTTTTGGCCACAGCACCACAGTTGGAGACTGTCTCATCTATTTTTCTCAAGCTCCTCCTATTATTTTTTCCTTGGCAAATCCCCTTCTTTTCATCAACTTACAGCTAGTATTTTCCTGCATGCATTCTACAGTCCAGTTCTCCGGCACCAGGCACAATGCTGAATACAACCCTATTGGAGTTGCCCCTATGTATAATAAATTATTTCCAATATTGTAGGGAAGGTATGACAATTTAAAGGCATTATTTTTATCGGAAAGTTTCCCTTACAACTTTTTTTTAACAAGCTCCATATGCTGTAAATAATAATAACAACAAATAATGGATTAGAATTACCACAATGAAAATCAATGTCTTCTTCATTTCCTCCTTCATTTCTCAGCACCTCTACAATCACATGCACTCTCATACCTTTTGCATTACCTCCGATAATCTTCCTCCCCGATCCCTACCCCCGGTCTACCTCCTGAACAAAGATTGGCCATCTTCACAGAGGGCAGCCGGGGCTATTTACCAAACAGAGCCAGGCCCAGATCCATAAAGGTAATCCAGCACCCATCTGCTTCTTTATTATTTGTATTCCCATAACCTAGTCAGAGAACAGGACTCCATTGCTGTACAAACACAGAAGAAAAATGTGCCTGAGTCCAGCCTTTAGGCACCACTGACATATTCAAAGCTACCACTCAGCTGCCACCTAACCCCTGAGGTGTCTTATTCCCTTAGGTATCCAAGTTTCTTCTGGTTCATATTTTAAAAACAACCTGAGGACTGCTACCTAGCTCAACCCAAAGCCCCACAGACCTTGAAGCAAGATTTTTAAAGTAGGCGGTGAATGCCTCTCTTGGCAGTGGGACCAAATGCATAGGCATGCTCAGAGTGTGCCTAAAACCTGGTACCTGTCAGACCTTGCGGCAGAAGGCTGGAGGCACGCCACTGATAGGTGAGGGGACAGCACAGTCCCTTCACAAAAGACAACTATGGGCACAGGGAAGTGTGAGAGAGGTAACAAGCTTGAGCAGGAGAGAGAGAGAGAGAGAGAGAGAGAGAGAAACTGTTTCGGCTGCTAGGGAATGAGCTATCTAAGCGGCTGACCTGTCTTAGGTACTTAACTCCAGGAAAGAGGTCATGGCTAAGGATCCTGAGTGGAGGGAGGGACCTATCTCTGGCCCATCAGCCAGGTTGACCAGGTCACCTGCTTAGGCACCCAAACCCCTCTTCTCCCCCGACCCTTCTCTTTGGCTTTTCATTCTTTGCTAGCTGAGGCAGCTCCCTCCTCAGCTAGCTGGTTTCTGAAGATACCTTCCTTAGGTCCCTTTGGGGCTGAAAATTGCACTGGCAGGAGGGTGCCGTGGGGTCAGGCATTGCAACGCTGAGTGGAACAATGCCTAAATAAGTAAGTAATCTAAGGAACTGGGCCTCTCTTTCTAAGTCACGTGTCTGGTGCTAGATTCTCGCTCAGCGCACTGAATTCTAAGAGCCCTGTAGTGTCTGATGTGATTGCAGAGGTGGTGATATGGGGAGGTCCCAGATGATTGGAAAAAGGCAAATATAGTGCCCATTTTTAAAAAAGGGAAGAAGGAGAATCCGAGGAACTATAGACCCGTCAACCTCACCTCATTCTCCGGAAAAATCATGGAGCAGGTCCTCACGGAATCAATTTTGAAGAACTTGGAGGAGAGGAAGATGATCAGGAACAGTCAACATGGATTCACCAAGGGCACGTCTTGCCTGACCAACCTGATTGACTTGTATGATAAGATAACTAACTCTGTGGATATGCACAAAGTGGTGGATATGATATACCTTGACTTTAGCAAAGCTTTTGATATGGTCTCCCACACTATTCTTGCCAGCAAGTTAAAGAAGTATGGGTGGGATAAATGGACTATAAGGTGGATAGAAAGCTGGCTAGATCATCGGGCTCAACAGGTAGTGATCAACGGCTCGATGGCTTTGTTGGCAGCCGGTATCAAGCAGAGTGCCCCAAGGGTCGGTCCTGGGGCTGGTTTTGTTCAATATCTTCATTAATGATCTGGATGATGGGATTAATTGCACCCTCAGCAAGTTCGCAGATGACACTAAACTGGGGGGAAAGGTAGATACACTGGAGGGCAGGGATAGGGTCCAGAATGACCAAGACAAATTGGAGGATTGAGCCAAAAGAAATCTGATGAGGTTCAACAAGGACAATTGCAGAGTTCTGCACTTAGGACGGAAGAATCCCATGCACTGCTACAGGCTGGGGACTGACTAGCTAAGTGGCAGTTCTGCAGAAAAGAACCTGGGGATTACAGTGGACGAGAAGCTGGTATGAGTCAACAGTGTGCCCTTGTTGCCAAGAAGGCTAACGGCATATTGGGCTGCATTTGTAGGAGCATTGCCAGCAGATCAAGGGAAGTGATTATTCCCCTCTATTCAGCACTGGTGAGGCCACATCTGGGGTATTGCGTCCAGTTTTGGGCCCCCGACTACAGAAAGGATGTGGACAAATTGGAGAGAGTCCAGCGGAGGGCAATGAAAATGATTAGGGGGCTGGGGCACATGACTTAGGAGGAGAGGCTGAGGGAACTTATTTAGTCTGCTGAAGGGAAGAGTGAGGGTGGATTTAGAATATCAGGGTTGGAAGGGACCTCAGGAGGTCATCTAGTCCAACCCCCTGCGCAAAGCAGGACCAATCCCCAACTAAATCCCCAAATGGCCCCCTCAAGGATTGAGCTCACAACCCTGGGTTTAGCAGGCCAATGCTCAAACCACTAAGCTATCCCTTCCCCCATAGCAGCCTTCAACTATCTGAAGAGAAGCTGGAGCTCGGCTGGTCTGAATGGTGGTAGATGACAGAGCAAGGAGTAATGATCTCAAGTTGCAGTGGGGGAGGTTTAGGTTGGATATTAGGAAAATCTATTTCCCTAGGAGGGTGGTGAAGCACTGGAATGGGTTACCTACGGAGGTGGAATCTCCATCCTTAGAGGTTTTTAAGGCCCGGTTGACAAAGCCCTGGCTGGGATGATTTAGTTGGGGTTGATCCTGCTTTGAGCAGGGGATTGGACTAGATGACCTCCTGAGGTCTCTTCCAACCCTGATTTTCTATGATTCTATGTCTTTTGCTAGAACCTCTTTCAAATACTGAATTAATCAGGGCCGAGAAGTTGAGCTCAACTGTTTACATAAAACACAGTAATGTAATAAAGGCTTTTCCTACCAGAGCTTTCCTGGACAATTGCCTGGCTGTGCTGCTCCCTGTGTCAGGGGTTCCAATAAATAACCGGATCCAAAGACCATTTTGTCCCCAAACTCCTACCAACAAAAACAGAAAAATCAGAAAAATCTCACAGACAGAGTTTTTACTACAAGAAGGGAAAAGTGCCAGAGACTTCACGGAGTCCACTAGGGACTTAGCTTTTGCTATCAATTTTACATGGAAGGTTCTCAGGTCCTATGGTGATGAGCAGCAGTATCAAACCCTAAGATAGAGAGAACTCAGTGGAAGTCTTTCCACTGACTTCAGTGGGCGCTGGATCCATGTCATTCATGTATATTCACTCTCCCATGCTCCTAGATGGATGCTAACAACAGTCTTCATTTCTTTGCTGAGTGTCTACCACACTTCGTTCCAGATAGCTTAACAAGTAGTCCTTGCCTGCACTGGATGTGCCTAATCCACGGGTGCTTGGGCTGTGAAGAAAGGGAATGGTTTCCAGCTGGGAGCAGACCTTCATACTTGGAAGCAAGTTAGTTTCCAGCCTGGGGTTGGGGGATGCTACAGTGGAGAAGACCTTGGGCAGAACTGCGAAAAAGGAGAGCATAAGAGGAAGTAATATCTTGCCCTATCAAATGTGCATAGTTTGAGAAAGTGATTTTTACATATTTTAAGTCCTGCACAAGATGCTGGTTCTTCAATGACAAATACCATTTTTTTAAAGAGGGTATATTTTTCTTGCATGAAACCTGAGTGGTATTTCACCCTGCAGACCTGATTGCACTGATGATGTGCTGCTCTTCCAAGTTCCCTGTACAAATTCCCTCCAGCCTCCAGCTGAAACCTGGCAGCTATGCATTCGACAAGATGGGTTTTCCCCAGACTAATTTTCAGAGGCTTTATCAGTTTTAATTAAAATGCTGCCCCCTCTCTCAGTGCTTGCTGCTCTGAGTAAACAAAGAAACATAACTCTCCCTCTGCAACATGGAAGTTTTAAACCAGCTCTTTTGATGAACTGTGATTATGATGCTGGTAAAATACTAGCTTGCATTATTTCCCCTTCCCTTGTCTGTCAATTGTCTGTTTTGGGCCCACTCTGGCAAATACTTATGTGAATAGTTGTTACTTGTGGGAGAAGTCCTGGTGAAGTTAATGAGACTATTATCTGAGAATATGTGGCCAAAATATGGGGAGAAAATAAGGCTGATTTTTTTCCAAGTTTTTTCCTTCCCTGTGTTTTTTTCACCCCAAATTTTGAAATTTTGTTCAAATCTCAACATCTTAAAAATGTGAGTAAAGAATCCTTGTATGAATAGGGAGTTGTCTGATCAGCCCTTGAAGTATTTATTCTTTGGAATAGAGATCTTGGTTTTATGTGCTTGCAAATTGTCTAGCACACATTATAATATAATATAATATAATATAATTAATATAATTAATATAATATAGCATCTTTGTCACAAGGCTTTTGTAAAGTGATAGGTCTAATTCCTGGGCCCAGGAAAGCTAATGAGAATTCTGCCTCTGATTTCAATATCTGTTGACCAAATCATACATATGCTACATACAAAAGCTGCTGGAGGCTTGCCACACCTGGAGTACATTTCAGTGACCAGTTGGTGCACAGCAAATTGTCTGACAATGAGAGAGGAAACATTTGGACTGAATCTGAGAGAAAAACAGGATGAAATTTTCAAGAAAATTAAGAAAGTCAACATTTAATTTTCAGTGTTTTGAATGTCTTCCCACTAGCTCAATTTTTTGACTAAGTGCCCTATACCAGGACACATAACTAATTAAACATTGCCATTAGATGTTTAAGGTTTAAATAGCACTGTGGTCTTGAAGATAAATTATAAAAAACCCCCACCATTTTTCTACCTCAGATGCATGAGGGGCTGAACTGACTCTTGGAGGCACTGATCTGGGGTTGGTTTCAGGAAGTTTAGATATAGGGAACCTGACGCCTGTGGCATGTTGCACCCTGGAAGTTGCTGATTACCCTAACTCCAATTGAAACGAAAGTGTTCAATGTGTCATAGGATCAGGGCCCAAATCATTCATTCCAGCATGTCCCGTAGTTCTGATTTCCTAGGCATACAGTTATTGTTATTTTTTATAAAAGTAGCTCTTAGGGGCAATGACCAAGATAAAGGTGTTGTTCATACACAGTCCTTATCCTGAAATACTTACAATATAAGGGTTTGATCTTGCCCTCATTGATGTCAATGGCAGAACTCCCACTGATGTCAAAAGGATAGGATCAGACCTTAAGTAGTCAAGACTGTCAGGGGAAACAAGCACATACAAGTGACATAGCTTGCACAAGGTTACAAAGCAAATCTGGAAATAGAGCGCAGGTCACCTGACTTCTAGTTCCCTATTCAGTGGGCCACCCCACCTCTCTCAGGTTAGAAGTTTTTCCATTAAAGAGTCATTGCAAACTTTGAGGAAACCATTTCAGTGCCCACCATTTATTTGTTGCAAAAACAGAAAGGGGGGGAAGGAAAGCCTTGTCTTCCAGCTAATCTTTACAATGCCATTTTAACATTTTATAGTGTATAAACAACACCTTGATGCTATTGCCTTGCCAGACGGCTGATTACATGGAAGGCAATAATAGACCACACATGTGCCAAAGTCCAACTGCTACTTTAAGCTGTTTTTTTTATAGAAGGACACATTCTCACACTCTTCTTTATTGACTCCCCCAAGCCTCCCTTTCCCTCTCCCTCTTGGTGCTGTTAAAAAAACATCAACATAAAAATAAAGCCAGTTGGGACATATTTTGTACGCTATTGTAGGATAAATAAAACTGTCTACAGAAAGTATGCAATTAACCATGAATCATGGGGGAAGCATGGCTCTCACTTGACTAGTGGTGGAAGGTATAAAATGTTCTTTAAAGACAACAACTCTAACCCTATTTTAGGAACTATATATACATAGGATTTTATTTTCTGGTACTTCCAGAAAAATAATAAACACACTATAAAAAAAATTGATGGTAGACTCTAGAAAGAAGGTTTAGAGTTTACACAAAACTTTTTATAGCCTGCTTTCAGAGTCCCCATCTGTCTCTTCTTGTCATCCCTGTCCTCTGCTTCCCTTATTCTCATTAATAATATTTCTCCAGTCCTAGAAATGGAGCCACACACTCACACTCTTGTGCTCAGGCAATGAGGTTTCCACGCAGGAACAAGACTCCGCCTGCATGGAATTGCAGGACCGGAGCAATGGGACTACTCCAGGTGCATCAAATCAAGCATGTGTGCAAATTTTTAGGCTCAGGGTCTACCTTTCTCTCCATTGAAAATAGGCCAGCATTTTCAAAACTAGGTTTCTGAATCCAAAAGTAGGCACTAATGCCTGGTCCACACTAAGCCCCCAGTTCGAACTAAGATACGCAACTTCAGCTACGTGAATAACGTAGCTGAAGTCGAAGTATCTTAGTTCGAACTTAAAGGTACTTACCGCGGGTCCACACGCGGCAGGCAGGTTCCCCCATCGACTCCTCCTATTCCTCTCGCAGAGCAGGATTACCGGCGTCGATGGCGAGCACTTCCGGGATCGATTTATCGAGTCTAGACAAGACGCGATAAATCGATCCCAGAAGATCGATTGCTGGCCACCAAACCAGCGGGTAAGTATAGACGTACCCTAAGAGCTGGATTCTCCAAGGAATGGAACACCGTGTCTATCGTTGAGTAAGGTACATAAGCAAGGGCCTAACTTTAAGCATGTGAGTAGTCCCACAATGGAACTTACATCCCTTGATGAATTGCAGCCGATGGGCTTAGAAAGGAGACTGGTAAGAGGAGACATGATAAAAGTATATGAAATAGTAAACAGAGAGAAGACTGAGAGGGAGTGTCACAGGGTAGGCTGGCTCTTTCGTCACAAGTGAAGCTAAGCCCAGCTCCATTAATTAGCTGCCTCCCAGTGATGGGTTTGATTTATTTTATTGGCATGTGCACAACTATTACATTCCCAAAGTACTGACATCATACACAAAGTGACACACCACTGGATCAGTAGCGGGACCATCTGGACTGATTTTTTTTTTTAAATGCACCAACTTCAACAGATAATACCCCTAACAACATAAAACTTTCTGAAATTCAGGGACAACCATAGCATTGGTGGCAGCAGTGCAGATTCTGTTAATGCTGCACATGCACCATGGTGCCATAGGGTGAGGCTGGCCCTTTAAGGGAGGCAGGTTTAGCTTCCTCTCTGCCTAGTTATCCGCCTCTCGAGTGATGGCCTGAGGCCAGGGATCAGGTGATATCCTGCATGTCATCTGGACCCCAGATAAAAGGGCAGCTCAGTTAGACAGACACATACCTACCTTCAGGGGAAAAAGACCTGCTTTATGTGTTTTATTTATATTGGACTGTTTTGAGAAATAAATCCATCCCCAACAACAATCTGCTGCTGTTGGGAACTTTATATTAAGCACTGGGCAATGTGTTGGCTTGCTGGCGTACATGGCACTTCTGTATTCCCTGACTCACATCACAATCACAAGGGGATAGTCAATGAAAGCAAGATCTTCGTTTGTTAAGAGTCCATCCGTTCCTTCTGCTTGACCATCACTTCCTGTCTGAAACTGTGATGTCACGTTGCAATATGTTAAACACTCTTCATCATATTCCACCCCAGAGGCGGGTCCATTTCAGTGGTAACTACAGGTAGGCCAGGAACTGTCTTCTGACCCTATGAAAATATTTGAGATTTAAATTTGTTTCCCATTCTGCACCAGTGTAAAACCGAGAACTTTAGACATTTAAAACAATGAATGATTCGCCCAGAGTAGCCAGTCTGCTCGGAATCAGCCAGAGGGGGAACTTCTAGATCTCCCACATCCCAGCGGATTTGCTGCTAAACACTAGGCTTTCGTCTCTCTGGGTTTGACCTAAACAATTCTATCCTAGATGTGAGAAACCTTTCTGACAACAGTGTCATTGAAACTAACCCTTTCCTGATAAAAGTTTCAGTTTTGATGAATTAATGTTTTCCATGGAAAATCTATGTAATCAAAAAATTCCTGACCAGCTCTACTGGTGACGTGATTCCTGTAGTTTCACAAGAATTTTGAGATCCTTCAGAATGAAAGTTTTATAAACATGCATGATACTATGTATAATTACAATAATTTCCTTATTAAATTATGATATGCATTCATTATTTTACCATTACATAAAGACACAGAATTGCTTCCAAAGAGAATGTTTGCTTGAAAATTGTCCATGAAGCATTGCGGTCTCTCTAACACACTTTGATTTCGGTGCTTAGGATCTTGACTTTTATTGCATGTTTTATGGCAAGTAGTTTTTATTCCAAAGGTTATTGTTGTTGGATTGTATTTCTGAAATGTATTTTCATGACAGGCATCCCAATGTGTAAAAATGATTAGAGAGATGAGGAGCTAGTGAAATATCTGTGCTTCTAAAGTACTCACCAATTACTGTAAAACACAGTCATCATCTTCTTAAAGGAAAATTGCAGTGATTAGTTACACTATGATACCTTAGATATTGGAATAAATATTTACTATGGCATTTGCTCAGAAGTGAGTGCTATAGCAAAGGTTGATATAAAGTTTCAAGTATAATCCTGTGTTGTTTACTCATTCATAACTTTTAAAGTATAATCATTTGGACTTAAAAATACTTGATTATCTGCAGCCTTGTATAGTCATTTAACAGATACAAAGCAAGTAGAGAAGATGAGCAAACACTATCGAATCAGGACTTTTTGCTTAAACCAGTGGTAGCATTTTCTGTGTTGATGTGTGATTTTATTGTGAGTATCACCAAATTTCTTTTTTTCCCCTGAAAGCCCCAGCTCCTGGATTCAAATGATTATAGAAGAATCTCTGCAAGAAAAAGAAGTAAATTTCTAGTTATCACAGTTGTGGAGAAAAGCATATCAAACACGCCCTACAAAGGCTCCAAAATAAATATATTTGCTGTGGCTCTGGCAGATTAGGTGCTAGCTCATGTCAAGGCCTCTAGGCCTCACTGAACAATACATAGCCAGACACCAGTCTGGTTCACCTGTGTTAGCATTGTTAAAATAGGTATTAGATTTATAGAGATGTGTTTAGTGTTTGGACCTTATGAAATGCTTGTGAGTTGCTGCATGCATTAATCTCACATATAATATCTGCATCCCATGTTATGAGGAAATATTTAAGTGTTTGCTTTGTAACTAGAAGAGTGTTTGCTGTGAAACCAGAAACCCCTACAGTCAGGAGAGAAGCACTGCCAAGTGTGAAATACTAGTATGCCACACAAGGTGTCATCTCCTGCCTAACAAAAGAAGACGAATCACTGTGGAATATCAGTGGACAAAAGACTTTGTTGATTGTTTTTCCCACGCCCATGGAGAAGGGACATGCACAAAACTTTGTCCCAGTACAGCTTGAATTCTGGGGAAAGGGAATAAAAATCTTGTCAAGAAGAAATTGTCATCACTGTGCTGTTTGAAATTTGGAGAGGGCAACATTTCTAAGCATAAGCAAGGGATCCCCAAGCTGCCGAGCTTGGGATAGCCCTAAAAGACATATAGTGCTTGCACATTACAGCAGTGCCAGCTTCTATTATCTTTTGAAACCTAAGACTGTAACCTGTATGTGTGTGTATGTTTATCTGCTTTAAACTCTGTTTCCTTTTTAGTTAATAAATCTTTAGTTAATTACGGGGTTGGCAACAAGTGTTATCTTTGGTGTAGGATCTAAGTTGCAATTGATTGGGCTAAGTGACTGGTCCTTTGGGACTGGGAGTAACCTGAATATTATTGTGATTTTTTTTTTGGTGTAAGGAACCACCTATCACAAAGGCAAGATAGACCAGAGTTCCCAATGGGTCCATCTGTGACTCCATGTTAAGGCAGTTGTAGTGCTTGAGACGTTCACACTTGATACTTGGTTGGTGAAATCTGAGTGCAGAACACACAACCAGTTTGGGATTTGTGCCCTGCTTTGTAACACTCTGCCCTGAGGTTGGCACCCATCTTTGTGAGCCACTCCAGACAGCTTGACATTTGTAAAACAATCTTGGGACTTTTTTAAGCCAAACTCATGATTTTTGAATGCTTACACAGGTGTAAATAACTTCACATGGTGAAAAGCAGAGGAGAATCAAGCCAAAGATTACTTATTTTTTGTGGGTTATTGGCTAGGAATGCTTCTGAACAGATATAAGGAGATACATTATTATTGTAACCAGTGATTGGAAATTTTATTTACATTTATTCAAGTTAGAAGACAGCTGTTTGGGAGCTGAACAGAGACGGCAGTACTGTTACTGATGAGTTTTCCATGTAAAAGTTAGATTTAATTAATACAGCCGTGAGGAATTTTCTCTCAACATTGTTGTTTTTTGCACAAAGGAAATTTTTATTGAGAAAGAGTTTTGATTTTGCAAAAGGTTTTTTGATTTCCCTTTTGGGAAAATTGAAATTAAATATTTATTTTCAGGTCACATCTTCCTGAATCAAAACATTTCAGTTTGTAAAACTGATTCAAAACATTTGATTTCATCTTAGTTTGACATTGAACCACATCTGCCTACCTGCCTCAGTTGTTCAGGTGCCTCATACCTCCCATCTTCCCTATGGCTGGGCTCCCTCTTGGTTGACTCAGTTTCCCATCTCCCATGGTCTCCCCTCTGACTGAACTGCTGCAGAGCAATGTTGAAGCCATGGTGCACAATGGGAGTTGTAGTCTAAGCAGGAAGCCTGGCTCATAGAGGAGAATGGGAGCACCCAAACCACAACTCCCATGAGGCATTGTGACAGTTCACACAGAAACAGTTGAATGATGGACTGAGCTGAAATATTTTGTCTGAACTGTTACTGTAACAGCACAGGAAAGAGACAACATAGGTAGATCTTTCATTGGACCAATTTTGCTGGTGGAAGGTAGAAGCTTTTGAGCTACAAACAGCTCTTCTTTAGGCCTGGGGGAGGAACTCTGATATCCTTCCCCAGACCTGGGGAATATCTCTGTGTAGTTTGAAAATTTGAACCTTCCAACAACAGAAGCTGGTCCAGTAAAAGATGTTACCTTGCCCACCTTGTCTCTAAGACCATAAAAACAGCCATACTGGGTCAGTCCAAAGGTCCATCTAGCCCAGTGTCCTCTCTTCTGACAGTGGCCAATGTCAGGTGCCCCACAGGGAATGAACAGAACAGATAATCATCAAGTGATCCATCCCCTGTCGTCCACTCCCAGCTTCTGGCAAACAAATATTTTGATGTTTGTGAATAACGTTAACTATTTGTTTTCTTTGTATTATTGCTGGCTATTTTGAGGATTTTATCTTGATTCAGAATGAAACTAAATGTCAAAATATCAGAATTTCCCAGAGAATGGAAATTCCGCCTCTATGAAGAAAACCCCAGAGTGTGCCTATGATTCAACATCTGATATGAAAAGTCATAATAATCAGGAATTGGTTCATGGCCAAATTGGAAGTCATCTCCATTCTCTGATGACTGCAGACTGGTTATCATTTTGTAATATTATCATGAACTATATTACATTAGTACAGAGAGGCAATATTCCATCGGGTGCTGTAGAAATACATCGTCCCTGCCCAAGGACCTTACAGTCCAAACAGAGGAGGAGTGGGATGGAAGACAGGCACAGGAAGGAAGTGACTTGCTAAAGTCATACAGCAGGTCAGTGGCAGAGCCCCAAGGTCTCCTGGGTCCCCGCACAGTGCCCTGTTCACTATACAACATTGCCTCCCTCACTGTGGAGTCAGCTCAGCACAACTCTGAACACATCATCCTCCCCTGGCAATCTGCATCAGGATCCTAGCAGGCCCACATCTAACCATTCCATTTTTAGGCCTTGTAAATAATACACACTATAAAAAAAGTGTCTGTTTAAGAACATAAGAACGGTCATACTAGGTTGGAACAAAGGTCCATCTAGCTCAGTATCCTGTCTTCAGATGGTGGCCAATGTCAGGTGCCCCAGAGGGAATGAACAGAACAGGTAATCATCAAGTGATCCATCCCCTGTCACCCATTCCCAGCTTCTAGCAAACAGAGGGATAGCCATTGATGGACCTCTCCATACACATAAAGAAAGAAAGTCATCAGCCAAAAAACAATCAGGACAATTGAATATTTAAAAGCACTCTCTGGGCAACACAGAGAGTTTTATGTCCTGGTATATTTTCAAAGGAGGTTTCAGAAGAAGGACAAATTGTTAAAAGTACTTGGTTTAAAAATAACTGAAATTGCAGATTTTTACTCTACGTAAAGGTTATTCTGCCAGGATAATTGGCTCTGTACATCCAAGAATATGTGTGGTTCGAGTTAATGATTTAACAAAATAGATACTTGTGAGCCACGAGGAGAAGGAAATGTGAAATGGAGTGGGATAACGAAACGGGCAAGGAAAATTTTAATTGGGAAGTGGGCAGAAGGAACATATTTAATGTAAGTGATGTACGTATAAAAGAGGAAATCTGAAAGGTATTGATTATATAAGGATAAATGAGGTTTAAGGATGCTGGAGCCAAATCCATTCCTGGTGTGGCTCTACTGTAGTCATTAGAGTTACACAAGAATTGAATCTAGCCCTTGTGAGTTATTGCTTGGGTTTTTGTATACGATATTCTTTATCACTCTGTGTGAAGCCAAGTCATCATAAGGTACATAGTGGTAATTTGGCCAATGAGTAATTAACCCTATTTAAGTCAAAATGGCATTTAACAAGAAACATTAAGTTCTCTTTTGGAGGAACTGAAATGCTTTGTAAAAATACATAATACTGTTTATGATCATCATTAACCAAACTTAGATTTAGCCTTGCTTTGGCTAATGCTATCTTAGATATTATTTGAGAAGCGCAGACACACTGTAGAAGTTACAAGCGCACACCATTCCTTATCCTCAAAAGATTGCAATCTACATAGATGCATCTTCTAGTGAATTTTGGGCCAGAGAGTGAGATTGATTACAGAGCCTGGTGGCTTTGGACCAGGGGGAATTGAATCTGGGTCTCCAACCTCGCAGGTGAGTTAACTAGTGGGTAAAGTACCAGGGGGTAGCCGTGTTAATCTGTAGCTACAAAAACAACAAGGAGTCTGGTGGCAGCTTAAAGACTAACAGATTTATTTGGGCATCAGCTTTCGTGGGTAAAAACCTCACTTCTTCAG